>NC_035447.2:36728971-37021823 GCF_002127325.2 Helianthus annuus | reverse complement strand
GGATAGTTACTACGAGTATCCGTCGAACCTTCAACGAGGCCCTGTTCACAGCCGGCTTACGCCGCGCAACATGAACAATGAATGGGAAGGAAACCGACCCATATGATCCTACATGGGAAGGTGATGAAGAGTCATCAGTCTTAAATCGTTTTACCAAAAAAAACCATGAGTACTATAAGCCAAGACAACACATTGGCTACACAGAAGAGGGCTGAAACGAGATTTCCCGCCTGGCATACAACCAGCGGAAGCTGCGGAACACTCCAAGTTTATCCCCGGAAAATCGCACCTCGCACCACTCTCACGAGAGAAGCTACCCCAACCGTTGGGGGAAATTCAATGGGTTGACTGACCCAGGACGACCACGTCAGAACATTCCACGAGTGTGGGCTGCATGGGAGGTTGGAACATGCCCATGTGGTGCCACCTGTTCATTCAAAACGCTTACCGGAGCGGCTCGCGCCTGGTTTGACAGCCTTCCGCCCGGGAAGATTAAGTCATGGACAGATTTCAAGACGCAGTTCTTAGCTACTTTAGCCAACAACGTCGCTATCAGCGTGATACGGCGGAAGTAGAAGATATAATGGGCGAAGGGATGGTGAAGGTCTGGAGGACTTCATCACGCGTTTCAACAAGGGAATGTTTAGAGATTGGCGGCGTCAGTGAGCAACTCATGCGCTGCCACTTCAAGAAGGCTATACGCTGTGATAGCCTCATTAGAACCATCACAGGCAAAGATGGGATGCCAAAAGAGTGGGATAAGCTGATGGAAGCAGCGAAGATCGTCGCGCAAACCGAGGAATCCCTTGCTGGTGGAAAGGGTTATTATTCCGAGGATCGATTCTCAAGAGCGAACGAGAGGCCGCGCGACAACAATAACAAGCGCAACAAATACAAAAACAACGATTGGAAGTCTGAAAGACCCAGAGGCCGTGACGACAGGCCACGTTACAGAGAAGATGCGCGAGATACGATTGACTGAATCGGTTACAAGAAAGCAGTCAGAGACGACAACCGTGACAAACACTGGACTCCGCTCACAAAAACTCCAAAGGAGGTATTGATGACGGAGAATGTCGATTTCAAGGCGCCAAGGCCAATGACAAACAAGAAAGGGCAAGACCCTAACTTGTACTGGCGATTTTCACAAAGACTCGGGGCATTTGACCGATGACTGCTACAGTTTGCGCCAGGAAATCGAAAGAGCGCTCAAAAGCGGCAAGCTAAGCCATTTAGTGAAGAATGTGCGCAAGGACACCCGTCAGCTCCAGCGTCACGATGAAGGCAGCCACAAAAAGGTGAGACGGCTAGAGACTCACATGGTCAACGGACCAAGATACACCGCGAGAGAAAAAGGCAAACGGCCCTACGAGCCTTCTTGGCAAGAACAGCAAGTCATATTCCCAGTAGTGCGCGGCGGTCCTCGCGCTACACGACCCGTCGTCATTACTGGTATAATTGGTCACTATGAAACAGAGTACATCTTCATCGACCCCAGGAAGCACAGCCGACATCATCTACGAACAATGTTTCAATCAATTCGATGAAGAAGACAAAGCGAGACTCGAGCCAGTCGATTATCCCTTGTCCGGCTTTTGCAATGAAATGGTCTTCCCTCTCGGCCAAATCAGTTTCCCTGTCACGCTCTCTGACGGGAACATTCAAGAACAACAAATGTGAACTTTATGGTAATGCCAGTGAAATCAAGGCATGATGTGCTTCTTGGAAGGGAAACACAAGGCGAACTAAACATGGTGACTTCAACACCTCATTCCTCCATAGGTTTTCCTACCAAGACAGGCGTCGCAATCATATACGCCAAGAAAGAAGTGATGTCAACTGAAGAGCTGCGCCAAACAAAAGCGGCGAAGGTCTCTACGACCGAGCCAGAAAAATGGGTCTTAAACCGCAAGTACCCAGAGCAGACAGTGACAATTGGCCACGCCATTTCGTCAGACATCAGAAAACATTTAAAGCAACTGCTGTTCCGCAACATGGATATATTTGCCTGGACCCCGTCAGACATGACCGGCGTCCCGCGCAACATAACTGAGCATTGCTTAAACACGTACCCTTCTGTAGAACCAAAAGTCCAGCGAAGGCGCAGCCTAGGCGCGGATAAGACAAAAGCGATGAATGAGCAAGTATGTGAGTTGCTCAAGGCTGGAATCCTGAGAGAGGTAAGATACCAAAGCTGGGTCGCGAACCCTGTGATGGTAGAAAAATCAAATGGCGGATGGCGCATGTGCGTAGACTACACTGATCTCAACAAGGCGTGCCCAAAGGATTGCTATTCCTTGCCTGAGATCGATAAAAAAATTGATTCTCTCGCGCCATACCGATGGAAGTGCTTTCTGGATTGCTATAAAGGATACCATCAAGTGCAGATGAAGCTAGAAGATGAAGACAAGACAGCATTCAGAACAGACCTTGGAATCTTCTGCTACACAAAGATGCCTTTTGGTCTGAAGAACGCAGGCGCGACTTATCAACGCTTGATGGACAAAACCTTCGCAGGTGACATCGGAAAGCACATTGAGGTTTATATCGATGATCTAGTGGTGAAAAGTCCCGAGGAGGACCAAATGTTAAAAGACATCGAAAAAACGTTCAAACTCATTGCGCAGCGTAAATATGAAGCTAAATCCAGCCAAGTGTTCCTTTGGCATGGAAGAAGGGAAGTTTCTAGGCTTCATAGTCACAAACGGCGGTTTCAAGGTGAATCCAGAGAAGGTACAAGCTATAGAACGAATGCCCTCACCAAGAAACATCAAGGAAATGCAACGACTAGCCGGCCGGCTGGCCGCGCTAAATCGTTTTCTCTCCAATCACGCCGCAAAGTCGTATCCCTCATTAGCACGTTGCGCAATTGTGTAAAGAAGCAAGAGTTCAAATGGACCCTGGAAGCCGAAACAGCTTTTCAACAAATGAAAGCGTGTCTGATCGAACTCCCTACGCTGACGGCACCGTTTGAAAAAGAGCCCCTTGTGCTGTACTTGTCCTCCTCGGATAAGGCAGTAGGGTCAGTATTGTTGGTAGACAGGAATGGTGTGCAAACCCCGATCTATTACGTCAGCAGGGTACTCACAGACCCAGAAACAAGATATTCCACAATGGAAAAGCTGGTTCTTGCGCTACTACACGCCTCCCGAAGATTGCGCCGATACTTCACAGGCCATGTGATAACTGTGCTTACCAACTTCCACATTGGCACTATACTTCAGAAGCCTGAGACATCAGGCAGGTTGGCAAAATGGGCCATTGAACTGGGCGGCCATAACATCTTGTACAGGCCGCGCCCAGCCATTAAGGGGCAAGTCCTCGCCGACTTCATCACAGAAGTGCCGGCTGATAAGATCAAGGAATGCGAAATGATAGAGACTCCCAAGGAAAACACAACAGAGGAAACTTGGATGCTTTACACTGACGGGGCATCAAATGAAGATGGCGCGGGAGCAGGTTTACGTCTAGTAAGCCCAGAAAAGCACGAGTTTACTTACGCCATTAAGCTCGACTTCAAAAACACCAACAATGAAGCTGAGTACGAGGCTTTTTCTGGCAGGCTTACGCCTCGCCATCAAGATGGGAGCAAAAAACTTGCGCGCACATGTTGATTCACTCCTGATAGCCAGTCAAGTGAATGGCATATACGACGCAAAGGGAGAAGTCATGGCTTTATATCTGGAACAAGCGAAAGAATTGCTCCAACAATTCAAAACCCACGAAGTCATACATATCAATCGCTCAGAAAACAAGCCCGCAGATGCCCTGAGCAAACTCGCCTCGACTTCCTTTCAACATCTCGCCAAGGATGTAAGGATAGAGGTACTCAAGAACCCGTCAGTATTGCTGCGACAGGTGAATGTGATCGAAACAGGGCAAACATCGTGGATGACCCCCATCATCCAATACTTGCAAGAAGGGGTGCTTCCCGAGAACAAAGCGGAAGCAAGAAAGGTCCAAACCAAAGCCCTACAGTACGAAATGAATGACGGTATCCTGTACCGAAAATCCTTCCTGGGACCACTACTGCGCTGTGTGGACCCCCAGGACGCGAATTATTTGATAAGGGAAATCCACGAAGGGATTTGCGGCATTCACTCCGGACCACGGATGGTTGTCGCGAAGATCATGAGCGCCGGTTACTACTGGCCGGGTATGCATGTCGATGCAATGAAGGAGATCCGCAAGTGTGACTCTTGCCAGAGGCACGCTCCAAAAACGCTGCGCCCTAAAAATGATCTTATCCCCGTGTCCACCGCATGGCCCTTCCAACAATGGGGAATTGACATGGTGGGACCCTTCCCGGATGCTCCCGGCGCCGTAAAGTTCATCATAGTAGCTGTCGACTACTTCACAAAGTGGGTAGAAGCCAAAGCCCTCGCATCCACCACAGCTATGATTGTGCGCAAATTCATATGGGAGCACATCATATGCAGATTTGGCCTCCCGCTCAAGATCGTGACAGACAATGGCACCAACTTTGCTTCGGACGATCTTAAGAGCTGGATGAAGGAGATGAACATCGAACACACTTTCACCTCCGTTGCGCACCCACAAGGCAACGGACAAGTGGAAAGTGTGAACAAATGTATCGTCGAAGGGATAAAGGCCAGATTAGGGACAAGGCGGCGCGGATGGGTTGATGAGCTCCCAAGCATTTTATGGGCTCATCGGACCATGCCAAAGACGAGTACCGGCGAGACCCCTTTCAGCCTGGTCTATGGCTCAGAGGCGGTAATCCCGGCGGAGATTGGCCTACCCTCGCCACGCATGACAACGGTCAACACAATTGACAATGAAGCGGAAAGGCGCCTAGACTTGGACCTGTTAGAAGAAAGACGCGAAATCGCAAGAATCCGAGAGGCCAAGTACAAAACCCAGCTGGAAAGGTACTACAACACAAGGGTTCGCATTTGTACCTTCAATCCAGGGGAGTACGTCTTTCGCGACAACGAAGCATCAAATGCGGAACGCCCAGGGAAATTGGCACCTAAATGGGAAGGCCCATATCTGATTCACGAGGTCCTGGGCAAAGGGGCCTACAAATTGCGCACCCTAGATGGCCACATCTTACCAAGAACTTGGAATGCGCAACAATTGCGCAAATGCTATATGTAATCTTTTCGGCCTTGCGCCATTTTTCAATTCGCTACGCTGGCTACGAGCCATTGGCAAATATGTATGAAGGCCTAAGAGCCAACTTCTGACTTGAATGAAAACATACGACATGTTTTTTCTATTACATTTTTTCGTTACAAATGCATGTTAAACTTTTGATTAGCGCGAAAACACTACAGCATTTCAAGACGGTTCAAACCACCTCCAAGGTCCTCCGCAAACAAAGCGCGATACCGGACGATCACCTAAATACTTACAAAACGCTTCCATTTATTCGAGCTAATTTAGCATAAAGTTTTATAACAATGCAATAATTGCAACGGAAAAAACAAAATGTTTCATTAACAACTTGCGCAACCGCGCAGCATCATACATAAGAACATTCAACGAAATTACAAAGGCACAAATGCCTACCAACTAACTACTCAACAAACTCTCCTACTCTTCGCGACGATCATCACCATCATCTCCGTCATCTTCACCATCATCATCATTGCCATCATCATCACCATCACCGCCATCATCACCAGCTGGCTCTTCGTCGGACAACTCGACGGTAACCGGTGGATCGAGGATTGCCTTAAGACGCTGGCACCAGTCGTCTTTCTTTAACGATTCGACAACCAACTCCATGATAGGCAAGGAGAGGTTGTCATAGGAATTTTCAGCACTTGCCAGCGCAGCATCGGCACGTTCTGTTACTGAGCAATGGCTTGTGTCAAATTCTTGCCCAAGCATTTGCTCAACATGATCAGCACACTCCAGGTAGCCTCCTCGGTGACCCACCGCACGCGCCGCATCTGTCAGAGCCGCCACGGCGCGATCTAGCTCGTTTGCATTCAGGATGGAGTTGGCAACCTTCAACAAAAGATAAGCATTAAAGAAAAAACTCTTCAAATCAACACAAGAAAAAAGCACAAGGCACTTACCAAAACTACTCCGCGAGTGCGCATCCACTCCGCTTCTGAGACAAGTGTATCGACGATACCTTGAGCCTCAGAATAGTTGGTTTGAGCCACATTCAGCGCGGCAGTGCTCACAACACGCGCCTCCTCAGCATCAGCAGCCTTGACCTTCTCAGCCTCAAGGTCAATCTCCAAGGACTCGCATCTGTCGATTTGCTCATTCAAGCGACGTTTGAGTTCCGCTATCTCAACGTCCTTGGCATGGAGATCCTTGTCCTTGTTAGACAATTGCACCTTGGCTTCAGTCAGCTCAACCTAAAAATTGACAAACGCCTTGAGAATTGACTTAGAGAAATCTCAAAAACAAAAAAGAAGAGCGAGAATCAGTAGAACTAACCTCCATCTGCTGCTTGGCAGTTTTTTCACCCTGCGCTTCCTCCACCTTTGAGGTCAAGTCCGCAACTTTAGCCTCAAGAGCAACGATCTTCTGTCGTAGAGCATAAGTACGCTCGTTGTCTTGGGCGCATATACGCTTGAACTCGGCCTTCTCCTTGGCCAGTTGCTCCTCAACATTGTGGAGTTTTTTCTGCAGCCCCTCGCGGCCCCACTCCTCCGCCTTCTTGTCAGCCTCAAACTTGGCTCTTTCTTCGTCGAACGCAGCTTTCGACTTCTCAAATTCCGCAATTCGCTTCAGCATACGCTCGCGATAAGCCTCCCAGTCGGCGCGCTCCCGAACCATCGTTCGCCATTCGCGAACGATCTGGTGGTTGGCAGCGCGGGCATTGGCCTCCACAAGAATATAAGTACGATATAACATCTCATGGGGTTTTGCCCTTTGCCGATTGACCTCACCAGGGGGGAAGGAATTCAAAAACCATTCGCGCGAAGCGCCAAACTCAATAAATGTATCCTTCTGTTTTAAGCTCCAGGGGGCTTGATGGAGGACATCGCCGCGCTCTTCTTCAGTATATGTCTTGTAGTAGATATCTCCAACGGTATCTTTCGCCCCTATCACATTAGGGTTATAACCCCCAGCTCCACCAGAGCTCGCGCCGCTAGAAGAGTAGCGGCCAGACCCTTTCGAAGTGAGAACAGGGCCGGTGCTGGTTGGCCTGGTGACCTCAGGACCTGGAGACTTCAAAGGCTGGTCCATAGCCTTTTTCGCCGCTGCCTCCTTCTCCAAGGCCTGCTTCCTGGCCACCTCAGCCAGCCTCTCCTGCTCCGCCCTCCGCTTCCTATCCTCCTCCTTTTTCTTCCTCTCCTCCTCCTCTCTTTTCTTTCTCTCCTCCTCTACCTTCTTCTCTTCTTCTTTCTTTCTCTTCTCCTCTTCTTTCTTACGCGCCTCCTCCACCTTTCGCTGCGCCTCAGCCGCCTTCGCGGCATCCTGAGCTGCAGCGTCAGTGGACTTAACGGTTATCTTGGGCCTTTTTACTCCCGCCTCACTGAATGTAACCGCCTTTTCAGGGGTCTTCTTCTTGATCTCTGCAAAATAAGGCAAGTGTAAGCAAAAAAGTTTTTTAGAGAAGAAAAGAGAAGAAAAGAACATACCAGGAGAAAATTGATACAACGAGCGCAGCCTGCTCGTCTTCCCTATCGCAGGGATCACAACAGATTGAGGCGCGGAAGCCACACCAGTTGTAGCCTCGCTCCTACCCCTCTTTCGCCCAATAAGTCGGGCACCAGCATCTTCCTCCTCTTCTACATCTTCGGGAAAACTGGGGGTCGCGCCAGCATCGGGGTTACGAGAACCCGCGCTCCCAGAACTCTTTGACCCACCAGCACCAGCTTTTCCCTTAGCTACATGAGATAAACCTTCATATGAGTCACTGATGATCACATAATCATCCAAGTCACGTTGACGAAGGCGAAGAGTACCTTTGCCAGCAGCAGCTGTTGCGCGACTAGGGCCAGTGCCCTTGCTGGTCACCTCCGGCTCCGCTTTCTTCTTCTTCTTCACCGGTTTCTTCTTTTTCTCCTCTGGGTCAATCCCCAGGTCGCGCAACACACCTGCAAATATTTTAGACCAAGAGCTTAGCTCGCCGCTGGAAGATCCTACGGACTCCTCGCTGGAAAGATAGAAAGTTTCTTTCCCAGCGAGAGTCACAGAGCGCAATGGACGAGGTTTTGGATATTGCGCACCTTCAGTAGCAGTTGGCGGCGAAGCAAAGGCATCAGCAGCTGGAAACATGAAGTTCCCTTTAATCTGGTCATACCAGCTTTCTTCATCATCGCGCACTGGGCGAACGCCCATGGAGCCTCCAAAAGTAGAGAAGGCAGCTTGGTAAAGTTGCGCTTCTATAAACGGAGATACGTAAGTAATAATCAAAGAAATCTTAGACAAAAATCAGGAAAACGACTAACCTTGATCGCCAAGCTTTAAAACGGGAACTTCCCTACTGCTAGGTGACCACTGGTCACTCATCCTTGCTGCAACTAGAACATTTTCCCCAAACACCCGGTTAGGGGTTGAGGTCAGCTGCTGGTACCACAAAGCCGTTTTTGGGATCGGCAGATCTTCCTTGGGTATGGCCTCAGTCCATTCCCTAAAGGTCATAGCGACCGACACGACTTCTTCCCTGATGAAGAAGAACTTGGGTTTCCAGTCATGGAAACTCTTTGGTGGATTTAACAAGATCTTCTTCGCCGCACCTCGGCTCGCAAACGAAAAAAACCCCATCGTCCTTTGCAGTTGGTAAAAGGATCGAAACTTGTCTACGGATGGCTCGATGCCATGAGACTGACATAAGAACTCGAAGTGTCTCACCCTCACCATCCCAGGTGGACTCATCTGAGATATGTGGAACCTGTAGTAAGAAAGGATACTACCCAGAAAATTGGTCGCCGGCAGTCGGAAGTTACCCTGAAGAAAGAAATCTTCATATAGGGTAATATAGCCGGGTGGGGCATCAGCCGCGGTTTGGCCCTGAGCCGGATACCGGGCGTCCCACTCCGGTGGGAATCTGAAGCTCCGAACAATCTGTTCGAACAAACCTAGGTCCCATCTAAGGACTGGAACCGGTCCTTCCTCACTAGCAGGAACCTCTTGGTGCTCCTCACTCATATTTTAGAAGGATCTGGAAAAAAGAACGAAGAAAAGTTTGAAGATTTGAAGAAATCTTGAAGAAGATGAAGAACACTTTGAAGATTCAAAGACCTTTTGAGAGGAAATTGGAGAAGAAACGAAGAGAAAGTGAATCTCTCACCTTTCTCTTCGGATATATATACCCATCGCATTTAATGCGATGGGTAACCGTGCCGAATTCGCCGCTAGGCTAACCAACAGGAGGTTGCCACGTCAAGCGGGAAACCAGGAGTGACGGTTACCACGCGCGCGTGGGCCTCACTCTCCTGACATGAAGTGCAACCGCCGCAGGCGGCATGATGACACCCGTGCCAGGGGTCAACTCAAACGTCGCCCTCAGCGACTTATCTCACCAACCTGTCAGAAGTTCAAATTTCGAAGTTTCCCGCCATAAAACATGCAAGTAACTTCATGCAGAAGTCATATGAGTCGCGCCAGATATACGTAAACCACTATAACCCCGCGCGCTTAAAAGGACAAACAAGAAATCACTCGACACCTGCCTAGTACCTGCGCATCGAAAACAACAGTTTTCTACATGCGCCTTACAAGTCAGGACCAAAAGGACAATTTCCCTTCTCTTATTTTTATTAAGTCCAGAGCTCCAACCACTTGCGTTGCGCATGGTGCAGCACTGGACTGGGGGGACTTGAAGGGGTATGGTCCCAAAAAGTCGCGCAAACCTCATAACAGGTTGCACATGAGACCATACTCCTTAGCATAACAACTTGATAATAACAACCTCGCGCAGCTCACATCACATTGTGACTTACCCCCGCGCGAGGAAGAGCACATAATAAACTCAGATAGCAACACTTAGTATAAAAACAATGGTATAAGTGAGCACACTAACCCCGCGCGGGTTAGTTGCCATCAAACAAAATCCTCTCCATAGGAAGACGCGCTGTTACCTACAGAGGTACACAGGGTACAAGTGGCAGTAAAAAGAGCCAATGAGCGTCCAGCAGGCTCTGTTCAATCGTGCGCCACGATCTTCTGACGATAAGTACACAAGGACGCCTACATGGCACCAATCAAGAGACGGGGACAACTGTCCCACGATCTCCACTTGTCTGCTGATGACAGAAGGGACAACAAGGCCGACAACAATGACACGTGGCTCCAATCAAGGTGCGCCAGCACCGACGAGCATCTAGAAGCCACTAAGCAGTCGAGGCCAGCGAGGCAAAGAGCATATTCGTTGTTGTCCGTTTCTGGCCCAAGGCCCATCAGCCCACAACCTCTTACACCTCTCCGGCTATAAATAGAGACCTTCATTCCTCAGGTTATTCATTCTATTCTCTCGGCTCTTACTCTTAACTACTTAATTACTCTCAAAGCAGTCGCTTATTCTCACGCCGGAGCCCGGTTAAGAGGGAAACCCCCACATTCCCCTCTTAACGAGTAACGGTGTTCTGTTTTGCAGGTTGATTAACCAGTCGGAGCTCAAATACCTCAAAGAAGATTAACCACTATGATAGGAACATAAACCCCTCTAATTAATACCTTAATTAGATCACTGTTTCTTCAGGGCAGTTCGAACTTCCTTCAAGATTGTTCGTTAAACACCGACACGAAAAATTTAAGCGTCTCATTGTCGGAAGACGATTGGCTATCGCTATCGCTGTCCATCGGAAACGTTGAATCCGTAGGAAAATCCATTTGTGAAATTGTATAAAAATTGTAGAATGTGTGATATGTGTTTGTGTTTTGGTGTGGGTGAAATGGTATAAAAATTGTGAAATATATATAGATTGTTTATAGGTTTTTTTTATTAAGCATAACGTTCCCAAAAAAAACGGTCAAAACACATGCAACGGTTGGATTTTTAAAACTCAACGCGTCAAAAATATAACGCGAATTAGGTTTAACGCGTGATGGAGAGGGGGTGGCGGCGGTGTTTTGTCGATGTCTACGCGTGATATTATATGTTTATCACGAAGCAAAAGTCTGCCACCCCGGGTGGCCTAACACTTACACATGTTTAGTAAATAATAGATTTAGTAATTAAATTATTAAGTACTTTAAGAAACCACTAATATAATAATACACACCAATAAGTGAAAATAAGTCTTACATATAAAAGTTGAAAACCAAAAACTCAAGTGTGAACTACTTGCATCATGATGAGATCAATTTAATCATGTCTAACACATCTCAATAATCTCATCTATATTGTCACACCGTCATTCGTCATCAAAATGGATCAATAAGTCGAAATATCTGACCTGAAATAATAACATACCAGAGTCCAATATGATCAAGACAATGATAAGTATGTCATTCAAATCTCCTTCATCTCAAATTCTAAAATCTCATAATGGAATCATTTAATATTTTTAACACGAGCTTAATAATAGTTGATACTAAGAAATAAGAAATAATGTATATAAAATGTATTTTTTTTATCAACACTTAATTAGTATTTAAAATAATATTAATTTATATAGTCGTATAAAACTACTATGATTTAGTTAACTTGTTTTAACCAACCAACAAATATATAAAAATTAAAAAGGTTGCAAGTGAGCAGTGACCAAAGCCACTTCTAAGTAACTAATTTAGTTCCCTGTATTAGTAGCCAACTTGATCATCATCTCTGTATAAAAACTACATTGGCAAAAACGAAAAAAGATTCAACTCATTTACATTTGGTTTGAGTTTGTGTTCGACTAAAATAGACATAGTGGAATGGATAATTACCTCAATTCTGAAGGTGGTTCACAGGACGTAGTATGGTTTTTGGACCAGAAGTCGAGTGGTCGATCTAGAGAGTTTCAAGAGCTGAGGTTCATGTTCCTAGTTTTTCGGAATATATACCAAATACACAATGAGCAACTGACAGGGGAGACATTAAGTGTTGGTGTTTTGTCTTCGTTGTCTTGAGATTCACTTAATTAATTAATTTTAAACGGTTTAAACGTAATGGTCAATGATGGTGCCGAATAATCTAATGCGGTAGCAGCGGTGTTGCTTTTTAGTGGTGTTGTCACGACGTAGGTTGTTGTCGGCGATTAGACTGTAATACAATTCTTTTTTTGAAAATTAAACTTCATTAAAACATACCTCCGACCCAAACGGGCAAAAGGCCAAACAGACTACAGCACCCCCTACCCAAACGGGCAAAGGACAATGAAATTACAACATGTACAAAGCGTATTTACACCACTCCATCCACCTAATATAATTACATGAAGATCTATTTTTAACCTAAGCATAACCTCTAGATTTTAACTCCCCTATGATATCTTGCAGGCTACATCTTTTCTGTTTAAAAACCACATCATTCCTTTCTTTCCATATGCACCAGCAAGCTATCATAGCCAACCCTAAATGATCTTCTCCTCCTTCTTACTATGCTTAATGAACTTGTGGATTTCTAAAACGTATTTGAACTCAAAAAAGTAAAGCGGTGGAATGTTGCACCAAACGCTGAAAGCCGTCCACACCCTCAAAGCTACCGAGCAAGCGGTGAACAAATGCTCCGCTGATTCCTCGACATCGTCGCAAAAAGGGCACATAACCGATGTTATGTTCACATTCCTTCTTCTTAAATTTATTCTTGTAGGAAGCCTATCTAAATTGCTTCTCCAGTTCATAATGTTGCACTTAATAGGACACTCGCACTAGACGAAATTTGGAGGGTGACAATTACCTCTATCGGTAATCAAAGCCGTTTTGACCGTCTTCACCGAGAAACCGTTCTGATTATCACCACTCCAATACCATGCATCCTTACCGTTGGAAAGACTAATAAACGGAGCACCTTGCAACACTCCTTCCATTCCTTAAGCTCCTCTTCTGACTCAGGTTGTCTAGACCAATGCCATTTGAAAGCTCATTTCCACTGCCTGTTTTCATTCTCTCTGCAACCCTGCACGGTTTAAACAACTCCAAACCAAATAAATGGGGCCACCTTTCCATGAATGGAAGATCACCCACCCACGTGTCAATCCAAAATCGAATATCTATCCCATTCCCCACTTTACCCATGATAAGACGATTTAAACCCTTCCCATTTAGTTTCATTTTGGATATCAATTTCATAATATTTTTCCAACAACCCGATATATTTTCGTTAAGAGGAAGGAGACTCCTTTGATTATACTTATTATGACACGCTTCTACCACTTTACACCAAATATTATGATTTTCAACCCTGTATCTCCACCCCCATTTAACAATAAGGGCTTCATTGACCTCTTTAAGCCTGCTAATACCCAACCCATCTTTTGTTTTGGGCCAAGTAACCCAATCCCAAGCCACCCAGTTCATTTTAGAATTGTTACTAGAACCGGCCCATTGAATTTTCTCATTTTGGCTTTGAGGGACTTTAAAACCCCAACCGGGGCCTTATATAAAGATAAATAATAAATAGGCTGGCTTTCCAACATTGAATTGATCAAAGTAAGCCTCCCCCCTATCGATAAAGTTTTAGCTTTCCACACCGACAATTATCAGAAATCTCAATAATTGGAGTCTAATTGTTAATTCTATTCATATTGACCCCACCATAATCCCCAAGTATGTAAGCGGGATAGAATCCGATTTACACCCAATCACTTTAACCATATCTGACACTATCCCACTATCAACTTTGATTTTTGAAGATTAATTTTTAAGCCCGAACATATGTAAAAAAATTCTCAAACATCTCACCACATTCTTTAAATTATCCCTATCTCACTCCCCCAACACAAGAGCATCATCAGCATAAAAAAGGTGAGAAATTACCGGACCGTTATTGGGAGTTTGAATACCTTTGAATAGACTTTCCATCCTAGCTTTGCACAAAATGCTAGACGGAGCTTCCATGACCAGAAGGAACAGAAACGGGGAAAGAGGGTCGCCCTATCTGACCCCTTTAGAACAGATAAATTCAAAGGTAGGGGACCCATTTACAAGAACCGAGGATCTAGCCGAAGCTAGGATCCCTTTGATCCATTTACACCATAAATCTGGAAATCCCATTTGCCCCATGATGTCCAAAAGAAAACTCCAACAGACGTTATCGTAATCCTTTTCGAAATCGATTTTTAGCAGAAAAGCCTTTTTATTGTATATTTTAATTCAAGCCATGAGTTCATTTAACATTAACGGATTGTCCAGAATGTACCTCCCCTTAAGGAAAGTCGTTTGATTCTCCGAAATGATAGTCCTAATAAGCATTTTTAGACGATTAGCCAGAATCTTAGAAATAGTTTTGCTTATCACCCCAATCAAATTAATAGGTCTATATTCTCTCAGCCCCACCGGGTCTTTGATTTTCAGGATTAGAGTTATGAAGGAAGAACTGCATCCCGCTGCTATAGTACCTTTGCTGTAAAATGAAACTAACAAGTTATAGAAATCGTTTCAAATACATTTCAGTACCTTTTGATGAATTTGAAGTTAAAACTGTCCGACCTTGGAGCTTTGTCCAAACCACATTCGAACACCGCACGTATAATCTCTACTTTGCTAAATGGAACCGTCAAAGATGTTGCGTCCACTTTTGAAAGACACCTAACGTTCTGGCATATGAGTTTAGGTCTATCTAAATTTTCCTCGAAATCCCTTTTGAAGAAACCCATGATTTTTTTTTTATCATAGAAGGCTTAGTGGTCCATACTTCGTCAATCATAAGGCCCGGTATATTATTGAAGGCCCTTCTACTTTTAATGTATCCATGAAAGAACTTTGTATTCTCGTCACCTTCCAAATCCCATCTTGCTCTAGCTCTTTGTTTAATATCTTTCAATTTGTAGCCTTCGAGCTCCTTTAGATCTTTAAGGCATTCCAGTCTGGTCCACTCCTCCTCTTCTGTTAACTCTCTACCTTCCGACACCTCTTCTAAGCAATCTAACTCTTCATTAAGAGTCATCTCTGTCTCCCCTTCCTTAGCTAAGACCTCTTTTTTTCCAAATTCTTAAAGTCTCCCAAAACTTCTTTAATTTTTGTGTTAACACCTCGTCAGAATCGCCAACCCCGTTAAAATTAGCCATCGCCTTAAGAACCACCTCATCGAAATCCTTTCTTTCCAACCAAGATTTGAAAAATCTAAACGGCTTTGGACCAAAGTTTTTATCCGAGCAAGTCAAAACAAGAGGGTAATGATCCGAAAACAGTCTCGGCATCACCCTAAGGCATGCCACCGGCCACTTCAAAAAAAAAAAAAAAAAAAAAAACTCTTGACAGACAAGGACTCTATCAATTTTGCTAAGTTTATTATCATTATCTTTAAGGTACGTAAATTTTCTACCTTTCATCTCATATTCTCTTAACACATTTTCAGAAATAAAATTATTAAAAATTGAAGCACATTTTTTATTGAAAATAGAATTCCTCCTTTAATCCCGATAACACACCGCATTAAAATCACCAATATCACCCACCATCCCGGGTGACAAACCATCACCCCCCCCCCCCAATATCATCCCAAAGAACCTTTTTTGAGGGACTTTATGAGGAGCGTACCCGTTCATAATATTAATTGCTTGATTACTTCATTTTAAAGTCCCCCTTGTTAATAAAAAGTTAGGATGCTTGAAAGAATCGTGTACCTTGAGAATATTACGATCCCACATGCTAACCACCCCTCCTGATCTACCAGCCGCCGACACGTGATCTATCTCGAAATTGCCTGATCCCCGAAATTTCTTGAACTCTATACCTGAAACATCACTGAACTGAATTTCTTGTAAAGCGATGAAGTGTGACAACTGGCACAAAACCGGTAATTTTTGTACTATCTTATTACTTATTTATTTCCTGTAATTATGTGCTTAAACGTCAACATTATATGCTTACTTGCTTTACATATGAATTCATGCATGTTTCATACTTCAATTATTGCATTGTGCATTACATTAAGCGTTGCGTCGAAATGACAAGTAAACTCACCGGTAAGATAAGATGTGACAGCACAACCTCAGCATGCAGTAAACAATAGATTTAGGGCCTAGATATAGGTCCAGTATCAAAAATACATTAAAACCCAAGTGTAGGAACAAGGGTTAACATAAACACTTTCCGAAAGCTAAAACAAGCACTAAAAACTGCCCGAAACGCATTTAAGTGCAGATTTCTGCAGAAATCAGCAAAATTCAGCAATAAAACAGCATTTTAACAATAAAATAACATGCAGAATTGATGTTTTAATGTCCATAATAACTTGTAAAGCGTCGAGAATGAAAACTGTCACCAAAGGTACTTCATACCTTGAAAAAATGCACTATTTGGCACTTTAACGAACCGATAACAGAACGAATAACCGGACACTGCCCAAAACATCAAAAATAGACTTAAAGCATTGTTTTTATGATCTTAAGCTAGTTATGGTGATCAAACACCTTAAAAATCATAAGAACACATAAACATACATAATTTCATCTTAAACCTCCTAACTTACACTTATAACCTTAAACTTCCAAAATTTATAAATTACCCCCTCTAACTCCAACCGGCCCCAAGTGGACCTACACCCACTTTCCATTATAATATTTCATATGAATTCTAGATATGGAACACTAAACCTAATGGACAAAGGTATGTTGGAATATTATACTTAAAAACCACAAGACCACATTTCTCATCATTCTCATTTCAAAATCTCACCATCTCCTTCCTCCCTCCACTCCTTGCTCTCGGCCAAACCTCCACACTCACACACACCTTCACTTTCATTCATCATCCAAGCAATCCAAGGTGCTACAAAGGTGAAGGAAGGTTATCTAATGTAACACCTCGTAAAATCACGACCAATGATGCGTTGACACGTGTACTAAACCCTAATGAAGTCAAACGTTGACTATTAGGGACTAATTTTGCAAGAAATCAAAATCTTTGAATGTGGAAGGACTGACAGTGTTAACATGCTTAAACTAAGCCTCTGAATAAAAACACACGGTATTCATAATTATATTTGAGCCACTTGTTGATCGAAAGGAACCGTTTACGTAATTAATTAAAAGTTTGCGCAACGAAGGGTTAAAAGCGTCAACATGTTTAATTATACCTCTGGGTGACCTTTTAACAAACCTGGAGTGTTATAATATCTGATTGTATTATGGGGAATACATAATATTGGCCATATAGGGCTTTAACACCGATAAATGATAATACACACTAGTTTGTGCGTTAAAAGGGTTAAAAGTGTCAACATGTTAATTCTTACCTCTGAGTGACCTTTTAACGAACCCGAAGCATTGTGATGTTTGATAATACTCACGGGAATGCCTAATATTGGCCGTTTAAGGCTTTGATGCCATCAAACGATAATACGCACAAGTTTGAGCGTTAAAAGGACTAAAAGTGTCAACGTGTAAATCTACATCTTTGAGAGACCTTTTAAATGAACCGGGAACTCCGTGATGCTCGGTCATACTCTCGGGTGTGCCTAATATTGGTCACAATGGGCATATATTATTATTATTATTATTATTATTATTATTATTATTATTATTATTATTATTATTATTATTCATTACTTAAAGCCCGCACATAACTAAAACCATTTGATGAATCTATGGACTTGTTAATGGTTTTAAAAACCTAGTATAACACTTGTAATCATCTCATGATTTCCCTAAACACATGGCAGGATCTTATCCTTTCTCAAAAACTATATAAAGGCCTTGAAATTTCATTTTCAAAGTGCACCATTCATTCTTTCTTCCTATCTTCTCATCTTGGAGGCTCCTAAGCAATTGGGAACCACCTTTGAGTTTTCTTCAATCCATAGGACCACTTGTAAGTGTTCCTTTCATGGCTAGTTCTTTATTTGGCTTAAAAAGCCGAAAAGTCAAGCGTTTACGATAAACGCTTTGACTTCGAGTTAGACCGTAAACGGTCAAGCCATTGTTCGCAACGAACATGGCTATGTGATTGTAATTAGGTAAGTGTTAAACCTTCAAAAGGGCACCTTCTAAGAATCACGTTTGCTTGGTCAATTGACGAGTCAACGTAATATTGTTTTAAAAAGTCAACGGGTCAGTTTTTGAAATAATTGTGATATGAGTTTAGAAATGTTCTAAAATACGTTTTATCACTTAAACAACTTGGTAATAATTATTAGAACATGTGTAAACATGTTTGGCTCGTCAATTCCAGTTTTAGGGTCGGTTTGCAACCGAGAGTCGCGAAGTTTGACTTCTGCATTGACTTTCGATTATGAACCGAATTAGATTAATTTGCTACTGATTATAGGTTCCGTTATGATCGTAATATAATGTAGTATAACCCTATAAGGTTATATAACATGATCATATTAGAAATATGAGTTTTTGCACATGTTCCGTTAATATGAGTTAGGTACTGATATGTTAACATGTTTAACATATTTTAATGTTACAAATCTGATCATAAACTGAGTTTGCATATAATATCGTAAATTATGCTTTGAATTGACCAAAATGCCCTTTATGCGCGTAGATCGGTTTTAAGCATAATTTTTCATACCAAACTCATTATCTACTGATGTAATATCATAATTAGGATAATTTTGGATGTTCATTCAGTTTACAAGCTGAGTTTACGCATACGTTCTTGAATTACGTCCTTAAATGACGATAATACCCTTTTTGCACCTAAAATGATTTAAAAGCACAATTTTCATACAAAAACTTTTTATTACTGATATGTTATATTAATTAACATATTTTGGTCATATAAATCTGATCATAACATTAGTTTTCCTAAAAGATCGCAAATATCGTCATTTAACGACTTTAACGCCATTTCGGCACATAGTAAGATTTTAAACCATAACTACCAATCAAGACTTGTTACCTACTGATTTTATAAATCATTTTAAATATTTTTACAGTAGGTATATATTATAAACTCAGATTCCCAAATTAGCCTTCAAAACTATGTGCGAAATTACCAAAATGCCCATACGGAGCATAGTTTGGTTTTAAACTATAAAACACACATATGTTTGATATCATACTGATATTATATCATAAATAAAGTTTTTTCAAATATTCTTTATGATTGCAACATCAGTTTGTGCTCAACTTTCTTTTATACGTTGTAAAATGACCAAAACGCCCTTATGAGGCATAGTTTGATTTTAAAACCTTAACGGGCATACGAGTTGATATCCTACTGATATTATGACTTGTCTAAAGTATATAGGCATATGGAACTTGTTCATGACTTATCCGGTTACTCGTTATCGCATATACACGTACGGTTAGACTTATGTAACTAGTTTGCATAAGTTTACCGAAGCGGGTTAAACCTTATCATTTTTACTTTAAAATCCAGAATGTATTTAGTTTACCCATATTATACAAGTCTTCATACTTGTTGGGTCTAAATTACATTCCATTCCGGTCATCGCTTAATCTAGCGTATCGTACCTTTCTAATACTTTAAGTTAACCGGTCTGGGTCTATGACCTAAACAAGACTCGTTAGCATTCTAATTTGGTTATATATTACCATCATTCCAAACTAGAGCCTCCCGGTAAAAGCTATCTGCATTTAATTAGATTGGATATGGCTGAGTCATATAAATCTTGCTGTTAATCGAGTAGTAGCTTAGGTAAATACTTTTAACTTATTTTTCCTTATACGGGCTTGGGATACGGTAAAATATTACCGCTTGGTCGGGTGTAGAAACATTTTAATTGAATATGGTTAAATTGCATAATCTTGTTTTAATCATTGTTGCTTGATAACAAATAACATTGAGGGTTAACGACCGTGTCCTAGATATCCTTGGCTCATTTAAAAATCGTAAATGGCCACAACTTAAGCACGGGGTGTTGGCATACACCTGTCAGTTGCGTATGTAAAGATATACTCATTTGCTGGGGCAACCCCCGTGAGTTTATATTTGTGGTGTGTTGTTTAATCTTGTTCGGCTTTTATACCGGCCCTAAATGTTGGACAAACATGTAAATCTGATACAAGATTATTTTAAATATAATTGTCCCAAGTTATAAAAGAGATATTTTTGTGCCTTGTGCCCTTAAACAAATTTTCATAAACATTTTCAAATGAGCCAGTTAATTGTATTTACCAGTGTAAACTGACGTATTTTCAAAAGGCTAAGTGACAGGTACTACTCGTAATTGGCTAGGAGCTGCTTGGTGTCAATAAAGGATCTTGCAAATCCTTAGGATGCCCTAAAGTCTGCTAAACTTCATTTGTACATTTTATAATGATCCGCCTATGGATTTAATATTGCAAGCTCATATGTAATTATCCTTTCGGTATTTTCAGACAATTGGGTTTGTAATAATATTTTATATTCCAAGACTTCCGCTGTGCTATTCTGTGTATGTTTGACTATGACGATACCAATCTTACGTCACAATACTCCCCACCAGGCCCACCGAGCTGAGCTGTAAATATCGGGGTGTGACATCTAAGGAAGCTACAAGTGGTAGAAGTTGAAGGACCTTCTTGTGGAGCTTTTAACCTCTCATCTTCATCAATCTTCATCAAAGAACCTAAACTTTAAAAGATGGTAACATGAAGATCTAACATAAACTAAGTGAAAACAAGTTGTTTTGAAGCTGTTTGATGTATGTGATTAAGTTGTGAATGTTTTTAGTTAGATCCATCGTGTGAAAGCTTGTTAGCTAGAAACTTAGATCTAACAAGTTTAAGCATGGATCTTGAAAGATCCATGGTTAAACTTGAAGATGAACTTGAAAAGTCTTTATGTGAACATGAAAAATGATTTTTAAAGTATGATTCTTATGATCTTGAAGTAAAAAAGATTATGGATGGTTAAGTTATGAGATTTAGCTTCATAAAAAGTTCATGAAAAAGTCTTTAAGAAGCTTATTTTTAAAAGAACCAAGTATGTTAAGTGTAAAACTCAAGTACTACATGTTTTTACAAATAATCAAGTTCATCTTAGGGTTTTACATGATAAAATTAGTGTATGTAACTTGTGATATTGTTGGAAATTGATTTTTAGTGATGAAAAGAAAATAAACACATATTTTGAAAACATGGAAAACCTCCATTTTTCGGGAAACTATGTCAAAATTTTTATAAAAGTTTGACACTTAGAAAAATATAAGTTTTGGTGAAACTTCTTCCCCAAAAATTCACCTAAAAATATTTACCAACGTTTCCTAATTTTTGTACAAAATTTCAAGTCAAGAAATAAGGAATTCTTCAATACTAAAATCAATATTAAGTATGTATATTTTTAGGGAAAATATATATATTTAGTGATCACCAAATTTTGTACTAAGTGTATATTATATGTATTATATGTAGTAGTGCATTAGGAATTTGAAAAATACACTAAATACTCCCAAGGAGTATAAATACCAAAATATACACAAAAACATACAAGGAAATATTTATGAATATATATACAAGAATTACACATGAAAAGTGGTATTCGGGCAATAAACAATATATATATATATATATATATATATATATATATATATATATATATATATATATATATATATATATATATATATATATATATATATATATAGGGGAAGGATCAAATGAAAACCACTATTTATTGTGAAAACTCGAAAACTAATTAAAAAAGCCAAAAAAAATACCAAATTTTTTTTGCAAACCAATTTTCGCAGGTTTTTATATATAAAAAAAATTTCAAAAAAATTTTTTTTGTGTAGTGCAGATGTGTAATACTACACATGTGTAATACAATTTTTTTTTAAAAAAAAAAGTTTTTTTATATATAAAAACCTGCGATTTTTATAAAAAAAAATTGATTTTTTTTTGTGTTTTTAGGCTTTTTTAGCTAGTTTTCGAGTTTTCACAATAAAAGTGGTTTTCATTTGAACCATCCCATATATATATATTAACGTAAATATATTCCTCAAACATATGGACTTGGACATTTTTTGACATAAATATATATTGGGACAAATATATGTATAATTATTACCAAGTAATGAGAATTATACAAAAACCGGGTAGATGATAAATATATATATATATATATATATATATATATATATATAGGGTAGGGATATGGTAAAAAGTGTCTAAAATGTGAGAAGGGTAAGAAGTGTTTTAAACCATTGGATATTTGATCTAATGGTTGAGATCAATAGGGTATAAAATGTAAATTGTGTTTTAATTAGAAGGACCTTATGTAAAATTAAAGGGCAATAGTGACTTTTCCAACGTTTCAAATATGGTAACCGTTTCAAAATCCCCATTAATCTCCTATAAATCAGCGAATTTATGGTAACTGTTTCAAAACCCCCATCAATCTCCTAAAAAATCAGCGAATTTCTCGTATTGAAATAAATTCTTCGATTTTCTTCACAACAACTTTTTGTAACACTATAAAGAACAGTATATTACATGATAAAACACTATAGGAAGATATAATACTATCTGTTTACTGTAAGACACTATACATAAATAAAACACTGTTGATGGGGGATAAAACACTATGAAAAGGAACAGTATATTACATGATAAAACACTATAGGAAGATATAACACTATCTATTTACTGTAAGACACTATACAGAATAAAACACTATTGATGAGGATAAAACACTATGAAAAGGAACAGTATATTACATGATAAAACACTATAGAAAGATATAACACTATCTGTTTATTGTAAGACACTATACAGAATAAAACACTATTGATGGGGATAAAACACTATGAAAAGGAGATTAAAGATACCTGTACATAATATAACACTATTGACTGGGGAATATAACACTACAACAAGAACTTACCGTAAACAATTAAATGTATAGAACAAATCGAATTCGAATCACATCCCTAATATATCGCCTGATATTTTTGGCAATTATCTTTGGAAATCAATTAATTAAAAAGAATGGACAATTATTAATATACCCTTTTGAATTAATTACGATAAGGGACACTTGTCATTCCCAAATTATTTCTCACACTTCTCACAAAAGTTGGACTTTTTACAGGATCCTATACCTATATATATATATATATATATATATATATATATATATATATATATATATATATATATATTTAACAAGCATGACAAAATATATATATTTCAAACAAACCTTAAAAATATGTTATTTTTAAGAGACATAAATTCGGAAAGTATTAAAACAATCAAAGAATTGATTTTTGACAAATAATGTAAAATACACAAGTATTTACATAAAAACACAAGTATACTTCCCTAAGTATACTTACACAAAAATAATATTGAAAATATTATTTAACAAAATACTTGTATTTATTCTTGGGAAAAAAATAATATAAGTATCACATTTTGGATAAGTTAAAAATATAGATTATTTTTAACACTTATCATTTTACAAATCCTACATATACAAATACATATTTTTAGTAATAAAATATTTATTTACAAGTGGACAATACGAATTCAAATTACAATAACGCGACGAACGACGAGACCCAACAAACAAGGGCACGACCCTCACAAATGATGAACTTGCACAAAACAAATACGTAACTTAAGATGGTGACTTGTACTTAGTGAATTACAAGTCTAGTGATTAACGTACATAGAACACATAGTTTATGACGCAAGATATGCAAAACTGTGAGTTCATGTCCCCACTTTTAAACTTTTACTTGTTTTCTAAACTTGGGGAAAATACATGCATAATGGTATGTAGAAACAAAACTAAGGAATGACACATAGATCATGTGACGAATAGGGTGAACATAAGCACCATTAATCAACGTATATATTTAGACTGGGGAGCGAAAGGTTAGATCTAATGGGTTTCAGGCAACCTCACTCTTGGCCTACTTCTACCAAAGAGTGCTTTTGTGTCTCAGTCGATCTCGACAAAAATGCCTAGGTTTGGATGCTTCCTGTGTCGTGACATATGTTAGTGGCCTTGCAAACCATTAGCGATCTCGTATTCCTTACATTTACAGAACACATTTTACAAATACGTTTTACAAATTACACACCATGTTTTCATACAACTATGCTCAAACATTCTATACAAAACTGCATGAATTCACACCAACTTTTGTTGACGATTTTCAAAACCTACATGTATTTCAGGAAACTAAGTGGATGTGTGCGCGGTCTCTTTGCTTAAGAATGTTGTTCATGTTTCAAGTTATCATGCGTCGATGCTCCGTTGCCACTTTTGATGTATTTGTTTGTTATATCTCGCCTTCCTTGCGGAGATATAGAGAATAAAACCTTGATCTTTGTTTTGAAATGAAGTTGTAAACTTTTCAAACAATTATCTTATGTTGTGATGTAAACTTTAAACTTAACTTTTGTTTTGGATGTTTAACTATGAATGGCAAATTGGAGTTATTTTATATTCATGTAGAATATTTACTTATCGTATGCAATGAGAACCTTTCAGATCACACCTCATGCTTCCGCCTTCGAAAGGGGTGTGACATGAAGTCAATAACATTCTCACGTTTCAAATTATTTATCCAACCCGCTTTATTTTTGTCCCCCTCTCCTAAACCTCTAGTATTTATAGAAAAAAAATTCATCTTTCTACTCTTTGAAAACCTTCTTCCTTAATCCCTTCTTTAATTAAAGGCTCATGATTCTGAAGATCGACACCCAACCTGCTCCCCATGACAGACGTGACATTCATCTCTAAATCAATGTTTTCCTCTTCCTCCTCGTTGGGTTGTAGATTTAAATCATCCACCACCTTCTCCAAAATATCCTTTCTAAAGCCACTCGTCTCTTCCTGGGACCTCTCATCACCTACTACTTTTCCCATATTGTTATTGTCGCCTTCTTCCTGATCTGCCGTGTTTGTACTATCCTCCTAGATTCCGATTATTTCATTCACGTTGAATGGGTCGTTATTTCTCATCCTCTTCCTAGGCTTAATGAGCCCATCAACCTCCTCCACTATGCTTTTTTTTATTATTGGTCTTGGGCCTCATGTTTTTCTTTTTTCCTTTTCCAAGCCCAAACTTATCTAGGTTAACATTGAAATCACAATTTTTTAATATGTGCAGATTATTGCCGCCTCCTATGTCCTTATTCTTCCTCGAAAACATATTTGCCTCCTGACAGTCAATAAAGTTTCTAGATAATACCGATGTTGTTCCTTCATTCCCCATTTGAATATCTTCCATCACATAACCGTTACCAGCGCTTGGGAAACCATCTGCATTTATTGTTCTTATCTGTTCAACTTCTAATGTATACTCGCTGCCGGCCGTAAACTCCTTCTCACCGTCGCCAGCACCTTCACGGGAATATTGACTTTCGGCCGGAATTTTTACCACACCGGCGCTGGTTGCATTCGCCGAGGTTGGATTACTACCCCCGTCTCCCTCTACCCTATATCTCTCTGGTAAGCCGTCAACGGCGATCTTAGGCTGGGAAGCCGGAGCTTCAGAGTTAATTTGTCCTTTCAAATCTTTCGACCCATTGCTCTCCGTCAAGAACTCCCAATCTTCACCTTCATTCGAAGAAACTCCCTGTTTCTCAACCGAGTTCGGGATCCAATCCCCCCTTTTATTCTTCAACCCATATTCTAAATCGTTTCCCATCTTCGATAATAACAACTTCTTCTTCGATCCTTTTGACCGAGTTCGTCATGACACAGACACAGTCTAAAGTTAAGAATTGTCCTCCGGTTGTCTTTGTGAGGCGTGGATAACTTTGCCAAACCTTCTCCACACCAAATCGAAAGTCTCGATCTCGGCCAGATGTAGTGGGACACCGTATATGTTCTGCCATGCCAATCTCTCATAAGCTATCGTTTGTCCGCTCTATATCTCCACAGAAACGAACTAACCAAAACCGGGTGAATCGGTTCTAAATCTATCCGCCTCAGTTGAAGACTGAAAAACCACCAATACATTCAATCCGCCTAGATACTTAATCATCGCCTCCCCATAATTTGCTTCCTTCAGTAAGATGTTTAACTCTCTAATCGTCCATAAGTCTTTCACCTTGCCGATAATCGCCTTTCCATGAAGATCCCCGTAAGCTTTCACATACCCAGATACCACTACTTCCTTCAATTTGGTCGGACCTTAAGCCTTGCATGCCACTATTTCCGCATAGGATCTCCCGCTTTTGGTAAAGTTTTTTCCATTATATTGTTCCTTCTTTTTGATTGTGTAAACGTTGTCCTCCTGTTCCCTAGAAATCTCCCCTTTCTTCTTCCCTGTCAGGTTCTTTATGTCTTTCCCCACCTCGTTCTCCGTAATAAACCTGGCCACGTTGATAATAAGTCTATAATTACCCAACCAAATATTACTCATCTCCTTCTCTAACTCAACCGCATCTTTCACCCCTTTGAAGCTAGCGAAACCGAAGTAATACCCCCTCTTGTCTCTCTTCCTAGCGATATAAACTCCCTTGACTGCCCCGGAGACTCCTAGAGCTTCCGCAACATCCTTCGAGCCACATCTCTCCGGAAGCCTTAAGACGTAGAACTTCGTTATGCTGTTGGGTCCTGAACCATAGAACCGACCATCCATTTCTGTCGGGTGAAAACCTGCCGAAAGAGCTTGACTGTAATACAGTTACTAGCGAGTTCAAAGCAATGTGTGTGTGTGAGATAGAGAGAAAGAAAGAAAGAGAGATTGCGGTTGGGAGATGAAAGTCTGTTGGTGCACTTACGTCTGTCGACTACGTCTTTCATCGAGTCTTAATGTTGTATAGGTTAGATCTGACACAAAGTCCTAGAAAGGTGAGATTGTATAAGGTTCGCTTATGTGATTCTAGTCTAGGTTCGCTTATGTGTACAGTTTAGTATAGGTTCGCTTATTTGGTTTATGAAAGGTTCCCTTATATGGGTTTGAAGTGTAGGTTCGCTTATATGGTTGTCCGTATAAGCGAACCCAATCTGCCTATATATAGTGGATGCTTGAGCGAACCACAATAGATAGTTACGGTGTATTTGTTCCGGTATGCCGCCGAAGTGCTGTCAGACATTGTAATTGCTTTCAATATCAATACAACAGCAAGTTTAAAGTGAATCCAGCTAGAATAGTACCAAATCATTAGTTTCCGCCTCTTGATTTGGATAGGAATTTCTCTGATCGACTCAAACAGGGCCGAACGCGATCCTATAAGTGGTATCAGAGCTCAGGAGGAGGAGTTCTTGCCATTTTAGCTCGATTTCATCTATTTTTCTACACTTTCTTCACATTTTCAAAATTTTTTACGGTAAAACCGGCTCAAAATCAAACATTGCACTCGGAATCATGAACTAGTAAATCCTTAAAGTTTTCAGATCTAAAATCGACCTAGAAAGTAGGATTTTTAGAGATTCGCTTGTTCGGATTTGCGCAAAAGGTGACATCAGCAACTTGGTTCGCTCGAAATCATATAAGGTCCGCTTCAAATCAGATAGGTCCGCTCCAATTCAATTAGGTTCGCTCGACCGGTTCGCTGATTTGATCCATTTAAGGTTCGCTCGTCTGGTTCGCTGATTTGATCAAATTGTTGGTTCGCTCGAACGGTCCGCTCATCTGATCAACTTATTTGATCCGCTTATTGGTCCAACTGGTCCGCTTATCTGATTCGCTCATTGGTCCATACATCTGGTTCGCTCCAAGACACTTGGTTGGTTCGCTTTTGTGACAGCTTCGCTTATTTGAACAGTTTGACTAAGTTTGAAAATTGTTGTGAACTTTAGATAGTTAAACAATGGATACTGAATTTTATAACGCTTTTGCAACCCCGACCTCGATTACTCAGAATGCTTTGATTGACAATGAAACCGGAACGTCTCAAAGACCGCCTAAACTCATGGATATTGATGATTATAACGTGTGGTCTGAACGGTTTGGAAATTGGGTCGAGGCTTATCATCTAGATGCGTGGGAACACACTGAAGAGCCATATGTTAAGCCCACAAAGAAGAATGTTGTGAATGGTACTCCGTTAACACTTAGAGAGATGAGTACTGTAGATAAAAAGAAATATAGAGATGAGAAATTGATGGTGAGTCTGCTTCAGCAAGCGATAAAAGAAGATATCTTGATACTGCTTCAACATGATGGAACTGCGTATTCAATTTGGACAGAATTGGAAGCAAAGTTTACGGGAAGTGATGATATGCTAAAAAATAAGATGTCTCTCATGAAGAAAGAATTTGACTTATTCCGGGGATTGAAAAATGAAAGTACCAAGCAGATAATTGATAGATATTGTAACTTGGTGAGAAACATGTCAAAACTTGGAGTTAAGAAAGATACTGATGAATTGATTGAAAAACTTGCAGATGCGCTTCCACATGAAACATGGGGAACATTCTTGATGATGCTGAAATCTAACAGAAAAGATTACAATGCTATGACATTGGGAGATTTTATCAAGCATCTGGAAGCTCAAGAGATGGAGAAGAGAAAGATTGCCAGGATGAAGAATTATGATGGAGAACATGATATCAGTTTGTACTACAAGAGTGGTGCTACTGGATCAACAAATTATTCTCCAAAGATCGAAACTGCTTACAGTGTCAAAGATTCTCCTGAGAAGAAGCCATCCCAGGGATCAA
Organism: Helianthus annuus; assembly: GCF_002127325.2. Taxonomy (NCBI): domain Eukaryota; kingdom Viridiplantae; phylum Streptophyta; class Magnoliopsida; order Asterales; family Asteraceae; genus Helianthus; species Helianthus annuus. Next base: position 36,993,272 of record NC_035447.2, on the reverse strand, counting down.
GCAGCACAAGATTTTCATCATTCGATCCAAACGTTTCTGTAACAAAGAATGGGAAAAAACTTCAGTGTAATATTGTGCTTAGTATTGAAAATGATGAAGATAACACTGAAGAGATAGCAAAAAATCAGATGTCTTTGTTAGGAATGGTATTGGAATCTTACAGTAGTTTTGTTGCCGGAAAGATCGGTAATCCAATGCTCACAAAAGAGGATTACGATCAAATCGATGCTGAAGAAATGGAATTAATGGATATTAAATGGTGCATGGCTAGCGTGATGAGACGTGTTGAAAAGTTTAAACAAATTACAGGCCGAGATGATTTTCGTGATGCTAGTGTTTCAAATTTAGGTTTTGATAAATCTAAAGTTACGTGTTTTCGTTGCAGGGAAAAGGGGCATTTCAAGAGGGAGTGCAAAAATCGTGAAGCTACTGGAGCCCAAAATCCTTTTGGAAACAACGATTATCACAAAAAGGCGATTTATCATCAAGTCACGTCACCAGCACAGCATCAGGCACAAACGGCTCATGGGAGAGATGTGGTTGATAATTCAAAAAGAGCATGTGTAGTTAGTCAGGGCAAATATGATAATTTTACCTGGGAAAAGTATCTTCCAAAAGACAGCAAGGTGTATTTTGCAGAACAAGATGATGAAAAATTGGTTGAAGGTTTCAATTGGGATGATTTTTGCCCAGATCAAGAATTTATGTCCAAAGAGATGTCCAACAATCTTTTCAATACTCATGCTTTCTATGCTAATGCTTATGATTTGAAATGTGCAGAAAGGTGTAGAAAAGTCATGGAAGTTGCTGAAGCAAGACGAAAAAAACTCGAAGAAGAGGAAGAGCGATTAAAAGCTGAAGCTAAAGCTGAAAAGCAGAGAAGAACTGAATTTTTACAACCAAGCAGAATTGGCAAAGAGGTTCCTGAATTTGAAGTGAAAATTGATGCAGAACAAGTTGAAGTTCTAGAAAAGTGCATGAACTGTGATTCGTTAATCAAACAAAACAATGAGTTGTTGCACAATATTCACAAGTTGAAAGAATCGTATGATACAATGAACAGAGAGATCAACAAGTATACAGATTCGACTGGTGAACAAGCTGAGGCAATGAATACACTGAAGATTGCGTACCTGAGACAGCTTGATGATGCTAATTTTCATATTAAGAAGTGTGCAGATCTAGAGTTGGAGTTAGCAACACAAAAGATAGAAACTGAGAAAGTGAAAAAGTTATTAGAAAGTTACTCATGTTCATCTTTTGTTGTTGACAGGATTTATCCGATTATAGAGAATTTGAAGACGTTTGAAGAAGTGAAGACGTCTGAAGAAGAGAAATCTGTGACAAAAGATGAAGAAAAGGTGAAAACTTCTGGTAAGAAATCAAGTGTGGTATACAATAGATGTCCGCCCCCGGTCGAAAATGGATATTCACCTCGAAATCCAAATTCCGAAAGAGTCAATAAAGCAATCAATTTACAATGGGAGTCAGGGCCATCGGATAACTTGCCAGAAAGTATTGATGTCATGTATACGCCATCAGACACTGATCATGAGTCAAAGTTGATAAAAAGTGTGATCGATCAAGTGTTAGATAAAGATGACAGTGAGGAGTCAAAACCGGAGTCCAAACCCGAGTCAAAGTCTGGGTCAAATACGTCAAAGCCGACAAATAAAAAGGACAAACGGGTTTATGATAAAGAGTTTTTACTTTCGAAATCTAATTTGAATGATGAATCGGTCAAAGTGGCATATATTTTGAAAGGTTCTGACAAATTATATTCTGATGAGAGTTTTCCAATAAGAAGTGTCAGACTTGAAATGATTCAAAAGGTTTTCAAAATAACAGAAATTAATATTTCTGAAATAAAAGATTTAAATCTTAATGGAAAACCTAAACCATACACTTCAAGAGATCAACAAAGAATCAACAAGAAAATGGGTTACAATTGTGGTTATAGTTTCCGACAGAAACCAAACCATAGTCGTAATTTCAAAAAGAAAGGTCTTGGTTTTGTCCCACCGAAAAACTATAAAAATGAGAAAATGTATAAACCAAAAACTATGTTTGTTTCAGGGAAAACGTCAGAGGCTGAAAAAGAACAATCATTCAGAAAGCAGACAAATCAGGAATTCCTTGCCAAGAAGCAAGAAGAACTGAAGAAGAATGAAATTCCGAAGAAGATTGAAAAGAGAACTTGTTTCCAGTGCAAGATTGCTGGTCATGTGGCGAAGGATTGTCCAAAGACATTCAAGCCAAAACAGGAAATCTTTGGTAAAATGAAAGAGAAGATTGTCAAGAAGACTGAACTGTCAACCCGGAAGTTTACTGGCTTTGAAAATTCAACTTTTGAGAAAGGAGAATGTTCAAAGAGTGCTTCAAGAAGAAAAGATAATGTGCCAAATCAAAAATGGGTTGTGAAATGTTCAGGTAATAGTTCTGGTGATGAATCTGATTCCATAAAATCAGAGGAGCTACGTGTTGAGAAAAAGGTTGAAAAGCAAGTTCCAACTATGAACGATGAAAATTTTCCACCATTGCGTGCTGAAAATTTTATGAAGAAAGTTGGAAAAGTTGAAATTTCAAATCAATTTTATTCTGACAAGAAGAAATTTGATGTTGAAAAAACTTTCAACGGAAATGTGAAACGTATCTTTGGACAAATGGTCAACGGTAAGGCCAAAAGTATCAAAGATTTTTATGCTTCCAAAGGACGTATTTACAAGCCTGTTGAAAGTAAAGATAAAGAAGATGTTGTTACACCCAAGGAAGGTCAGGCTTGGGTGGATATATTTTTCAAAGAATAAAAACCTGACTTGCCAGAGATCCCAAGTTGGTAATCGTGGATCATGAATCGGCATCCTTCTTAATCTGTGTTTAAGTAATTGCAGGATTTGCCGGAACTCCCAGGTTTGTAAGCGAGGAGTAGGAATCGGCACCTTGAGAATTCAACCAACAGATGGTAATTGGTTGAAAAACAGGTTTGAGTTGTATGTTGGTGATTGTCATAAGTGGTTCAGAATCTGAACTAGGATGATCTTACAAGTGGTTAAATCAAGGTCATTAAGTTGAACTTGAGTTAACTGTCATTCAATAAATTGGTAAACATTGTGATGATTTTGCCCCAATTTTACAAAAGGTAAAAACAACTAAACTTATTTTCCGGAAAACCATTCTGATTGAAACAAAATTGAGTGTTTTGAAATCATTATGGGAAAATAGTTTATTGTGAGGGGGAGTTCTGATTGTTTAAGCCAAACAAATGGAGAATTGAAGCAATTCGATATCAGTTGTTATGTTTTGTACAGTTTGTTTTCTATTTTCATTAGATGTATTTGAATTTTAGGGGGAGTAAGAAATTTTAGAAAATCCAAAAACATCAGAAAATTTGAAAAAGCCAAAAACATGATAAAACTAAAATGAGTTTTGTTGCGTAAAAGAGGAGATGATAGTACATCAGTGAACTATCACAACATGCTAAAGATTTGTAAAGCTAAAAGTGATAAACAATCTTACTGCGGATGTGTCAGTAGGTTTTCGCACATTTAGTAAATTGAAACGAGATATAAACCTAAATTCAAACTTGCTTAATTCGTGGGTAACTATTCTTGAATATATGGGTAACCCCCGAAATCTTGTTTGAAAGGTCCCGTATTCTGAGATACTAGGTCTTTATACTCAGTGATATCTGGGGTATTATTCCGGGACTTCTGCTGTATGGAAATACTGACCTAGTCCCCGAATAATACTTTCTGCAAAAAGCTTTGAAACATAAGCTCGCCCTCAGCAATCTGATTAAACAATAAAATTGATAATCTTTGCTGTTGTAATAAAAGATCCTCTAAAGGGGACCCACCAAAAGTCGAAGCCGTCATCTCTCTGCGTATACGGAAGTATCGACCTGAGCTCTCACGACCCTCGCACATTACCCCTTTACAGATATCAGTTGTGGTATACTCACCTGTAAGACTGAATATTGGGATCTGGATACAGGAGTATATTCAAGTGGAGTGATACACAATTAAGTTTAGTTTCTAAAACATTAATAACGTATCTCGAATCAATTGAAGTCTGTGTGAAAATTTCAGTGGACAAACATACTGACAATCTAGGTAAATTGTTTAGAACTTAATATGTAATCAAGCTTAACGGTGTTAGTGATATGTTTCATAACTGATATGATCCTTTTGCACGAACTCACAAAAATATTGTTTGTAAATATTTTGTTTTCTGCATTTTCTTTCATTCAGAAAATCCAAAAAGATTTTTGGTGTGTTTTAGCATAAATTTTGAAATGTCATAAAGATTTTCGACAACTGATGTTGAGATGCTGATTTTCGAAATTCAAAGTGCTAAATTGAAGAACTGGTTTGGAAGAATATATGTGAAGCTGGTAAATTTATTTGATAAAAGCCAGTATAAGATCTTGAATGTAAAATCATTAATATAGTTTCTGGTACAAGTTTCTAAAAAGTTTGAAGGTTTAATTTTTTAAAAGAAACTTATGGTTGGGTAGAGATTGTGCAGGATTTGAGCCAGATGACGATTCTGTGCTGAAGTGCCAGGTTACGATCAAATAAACTGTAGAAATTGAGTTCCAGACTACGATCCCAGCTGTTTGAGAGGGGGATTCTGAAGACACCGTGTCAACATCTGAGAGAGAGGAGTTTGTTGATGATGAAGAAAGAGAACGAGGATTCTTGAAATGACAGATATTTCAGAGAAAGATTAAAGACAGATAAAGACTGAAGATTGACGTTTTGTGAAGACTCGAAGACTCCATGAAGACTCCGTCAACATCCGAGGGGGAGTCTGTTGGTGCACTTACGTCTGTCGACTACGTCTTTCATCAAGTCTTAATGTTGTATAGGTTAGATGTGACACAAAGTCCTAGAAATGTGAGATTGTATAAGGTTCGCTTATGTGATTCTAGTCTAGGTTCGCTTATGTGTACAGTTTAGTATAGGTTCGCTTATTTGGTTTATGAAAGGTTCGCTTATATGGGTTTGAAGTGTAGGTTCGCTTATATGGTTGTCCGTATAAGCGAACCCAATCTGCCTATATATAGTGGATGCTTGAGCGAACCACAATAGATAGTTACGGTGTATTTGTTCCGGTATGCTGCCGAAGTGCTGTCAGACATTGTAATTGCTTTCAATATCAATACAACAACAAGTTTAAAGTGAATCCAGCTAGAATAGTACCAAATCATTAGTTTCCGCCTCTTGATTTGGATAGGAATTTCTCTGATCGACTCAAACAGGGCCGAACGCGATCCTACAAAGTCTGTGGACATGATTGATGCCCTAGTGTCTTGATCGAATAGTTTTGTTTGTATGCTTAAGAAATCATAGGTTTCAGTTTTCATCAAATAATGGCCATTAAAGTAGCTCTATTACACCATGGTTCATTCTCACGCCTATTAGACTACTCGGTGTGGAGGAGGGTAACATTATATTTATACAACTGTTTCATTGATATAACATTACATTTATACAAACCGTATAATACACGTGATTTGAACCTAGTTAAAATATAGCATAGATGGGTGTTGGACTTCAATCCCTTAGCTAGGCCCAAGTCATAAAAGAAACAATACCAACCTCATTCTCCATGACTAGAAAAGCCAATAGTAAGAAAATGCCCAAATCATTAGTCGATCCAAAACAATAGATATAAATTGTTTGTTAGACCTTTAAACATCAAACCCGAATAAACCAAACTAATTAACCCGAAACCCGATTACCTACAGTACATCGATTTAACTTTTGGCATGTCAGCAAGTATTCATGAATACACATTAACTTTTCAAATAATACGAGGGTTGTGTTATTATTGTATTATAATAATATTAATTTTCCAAACAACATGAGGGTTGAAATCTTTCAGACCAAAAGTTAGTATGTAAACCAAAAAAGTTAAAAGTTAACAAATATGTCCAAACCCAAACCCAAACTACCCGATCCGACGAACCCGATGAACTCGGTTGTGATACAAATCAGTTATTGGATATAATATTGTACACAAAAACTTAAATAACTCGACTTGGACTATCCGAATCCTAGATAATAAACCCTATCCACCCCGCTTCAGGTATGCGCATAAAATGTATATATGTGTGGGCGCTTGGGGACAAACGTGAAAGTGCACTAATTTTAACGTTATTTTACTAATTTCGTGAAAATAACGTTAAAAGAGGGGGATGGTTAATCATGCATCATGTGGTGGCGTTGATAGCCGAAATATGGAGGTACATGCACTAATCAACATTTGTCTCAATTGCTGAGTCTTATGTGCCTTATGTCCAAGGCTTGATGCATAACTACTATCGAGCCCAGGGTCTCATGGAAGCAGCTTCTCTATTCCTACGGGGTAGAAGTAAGGTTGTCTCCATCTTATCATCCTCAGATCCTACCTTAGCTTTACTATTAGTGGAATTTAGTGAGTATGATAATGTGATTAATGGTAGAAGGAGTAAGATAGAACATTTTCACTTCTTTTTCATTGAACAACTGGTTCATAAATTTTCTTCAATTCAAATAATTTTTATATAGTTATATCTTTTTAATAAAATTTATACAAAATTTAATTCTCCTAAATATAACTATAATAATGCTATATGTATTTTTTTTTAAATGACCTCTTTTTCTATAAAAGTTTAATATAGTCTGCAAAAACTATATTGATTATAATTATAAATGTGAGTTTTACCATTTATATTGGTTTACCATTATAATGTTGTTTCATAACAAATTTGCAATTTCATTGTATAACATCACAATTATAAATGGTAAATCAATATTTTTTGCTTGAATAAATGAACGTAAATTATATCCCTCATTTGTAGATCTACCAACGTACATATGAAGCATTCTCATTGCCTCCTATAATTTTTAGGCAAACCCACTTTATAGTGGAACCACCCTTTGTATATGTGTATATACATATGTATATGTAGTAGAGGGTTCAAATGAGAAGAATTTTTTTGTAAGAAGAAAAAAGAAGAAGTTTTAACCAATAAGAATGCTTCATTTTACTTCATTTAATATTTGCATTTAATTTTAATATAAGGGTATATTGGTAAAGTTACATAAACCATTAATTTGTATTCTTACCTTTTAATAACTAACTAGATTAAATTTGTAACTCCTTTTTCAAAATATATACTTTTTCCAAATAAAAAAAACAACTAAATTTAAAGTGTAGAATAAATTACTAGTTGTGTAGGATAAATTACGAGTTGTGTAGGATATATTTCGAGGTGTGTAGGATAAATTTCGATTATGTATGATAAAATTCTTTAATGTGTAGGGTAGGTATATGTAGGAAAATTTTAATATGTGTAGGTTTTGTAGAATATATGTAGGATAATTAATGATTAGTTGACTAATTAATTAAAAAGAGAAAAATTAATGATATGAGTTATAAATGAAATAGTATTTTACTAATATGCCTTTTCTTCTTTTTCTTCTCACATTAAATTTTTTTCAAATGAACCTTCCCCTGCATATGTATACGGTATATGTATATGTATGCCTAAGAAATGGATAATTTATGTCCTCTCAAGGAAGTAACACATTAGTTGACAATGATAGGAACTCATATTCACTAGCGTGTCACTCACTTCTCTCCCTCTTTTTTCTTTGCTTCCGAATCCTTTCACACACACACATATTACATATAAACATGCATAAATTATAAATATATATACATGCGAGGGATTGTGTGTTCACGACAATAAAATGCTTTTGTAGTTCAAAACCAATATACCCTACAGAACTATTTTCATATCATTCTCATGGCTTTTTCTTTCACAAAAACTCCATGGAAGAAGCTCTTCTTCATTATCTTACTATTAACCTTTGTTGCCAGCAGCCCGAGCTTTTCGATCAGCCGTGGTGCCATGACAACAATGTCACCGGAGCAAAACCAAAACCAAAACCAAAACCGAAGAAAATCTGATGCCACCGGCTCAATGGATCGGCTTGGATTATTGTTGAGTATGCTTCCTAGAGGAAACCCTGTGCCTCCTTCTGCTCCTTCAAAGAGACACAACTCGGTGACCCGTTCTACAACTCATAGTTGAATAATATGCATGGCTGTTCCAACCTTTTTGGAGACCCAAGGCAAAATGAAATGTTTGGGCCCTTTAATATTGTTCTATTTCATAATTTAATAATGTTCTATTTCATATATGTTTTTGGTTTGTAATTTTGTTGTGATTTGGTGAAGAAGGGTTTAAGCTAAAGGGACTAAAATAAAAATAAAAAAGAGTTAAATCTTTTTCCTCTTTTTGGGCTTTTTTTCATAAGTTTATAGATTTTTACAACTAAACTGAGATTAGGGTTTAGTGTCATGATCATTAAAAAGACCCATTTTTTTTTAAAAATTTATGTAAAACTTTATAGGTAAAAATTTCCTTTGGTCAATACAGAAAGGGATCAATATATCTTATATACTTTATTTGCATGTTAGCTTGATAAATAAAAATATGAGACTATCTTCAGTCCTACTGCATGATGTGGAACTAGTTCAAAAAGATCCTGGCTCGCTTGAAGTTCACGAAAAATATTCAGCTCGCAAAAAAGCTCGTTTAGAAATGAGTTGAGTCAAGCCCGAGTTCGCCACTGTAGAAGAGGGCGCCTGTTTGTTTTTTCACGGTTAGGATGTTAGCATGGAGGCACCCGTGAGACTATATGGCACCTTGCGTTGGTGATGGTCTAAATGAATAACTTTTATAATTATCATTATATTTAAAAATAAATAATTGTTTATTAGAAGACGGCAACCTTTTGTTGGTGAAAAAGGGTGTAATTAACCAACTAAACATTCCCCTTGACCAAGGTAATTTCGGTTGATGGAAGGTCTATGTCATTCCGGTCAGCTGTTAATATGTCACCTCGCCGGCGGCAGCCATAGTTTACCATTAATATTAATAATTAGTTAATTAATTAATTAATTATTAAACCCCAATTATATATTTCGGAGTGTTGTTTATATTTATTTGGCATTTACTGTGTTACTGTAAGTCATGCTTAATTAGCTAGTAAGTATTAAACAATCATATATTTCACATGGGAGCAAGAAACGAAATTTTTTGCTTAAAACATGTAAGATTTACTTTGGTTTTCTAGTTTTTGTAAGACATTCTCACATGGGGATTTGTTAACATGTCCTTTTCGTTTTTTTTTTTTTGACCAAACAACTTGTAATAAATATAAAATTATTTTTATGACAATAAACTTTGGGAGACTAGGTGATGATGGGAGACTAGGCGAGTAGGCGGCGATCCCTAGTTCGATCCTTGAACTGAATGGGTTTTACCTCACCGCACTGTCGTGCCTTTGGGCGAGTGTTCACGGGCTTCTGTCCTAGGTGAGGGTTTTCCCCAGTTCGGAGACGAGTGTATCCCGATGTGGTGAATTTCGCCAGTAGCCCATTTGAAGGATTCGTTGGCCGTTAAAAAAAAAAAAAAGTATGATTGTCATTTTATTTAAAGTTAGAAAAAGATCGTCATAATGATGTCATTTTGATTACTACTAAAACTACACCAGTCTACATACTAAAATCATCTCGGAGTTGTTTAATATTTTACTTACATACATATTAAACAGAAAACCAAATCAAAATAACATAAAACACGTACATACATATTAAACCGAAAACCAAATCAAAATAACATAAAACTAAACTAAATTACATATTCGATTTTTGTTATGTTGAAACAGTATATTCAGTCTTGTTTTCATTTTTATGAATTCAAGACGTTATCGAATTCATATGTATTGGACTATGGATATTCCTCTTTGTAAACCCTATTAAACATTAGCCCATTACAATGTCATATCTTCAATTAATTTGAGCCTTATATGAGGAACTCATTGTAGTATTACATCTTTAATCAATTTGGACTATGAGTTTCTCTATTTGACCTTGAGCCATTAACCATTATGGCGTTGAGATTAGTTTGTGATATCGTAAATGATTAATGTTGTTAAAATTCGGGTTTCAGATCAATTTTCACCTTTTCAATTTTAGTTCGTTTCGGTTTAAACGTTTTTCTTTCTAAGCTTAAGATTTTTCTTAAAATTTTAATGTCACATGTAGCATATCTACGATGCATCTATCATCATTTACTCAGGGATGTGTTATGTCACCTGGTAAAATTTTTTTTAAAGTTAAACTTCATTCACAACGACGACATGCAAAGCTTTAAACTTTAAAAGCTTTCATACATCAAGTTTAAAAAAATGCTATTTCAGTCCCTGAAGTTTGTTTGTTAAATATCTAATTTGAATATTTTATAAAACCTAAATATAAAAGGGTTATTAGATTTTATCACCCCCAACTATTGGCTATTGGCCGTTGGCACCCCCAACTATCACTTTGACACCTGTCACCCTCAACTTAACACTTAGTGTGTTTTGTCACCATGTCATTAACATATCACTAACTTTTGATCCTATTACTACACTTTTTGGGGTGTCATAGGGATCTTGGAAAGGTTTTAGGGATCTTAGAACACCCCCAAAAGTATAATAATATGATCAAAAGTTAGTGACCTGGTGACATAACACGCTAAGTGTTAAGTTGGGAGTGACGGACGTTAAAGTGATAGTTGGGGATGACAGTTGCCAATAGCCAATAGTTAAGAATGATAAAATCCAATAACCCAATATAAAACCTAAATTTGGTAATATTATAGTCTTTATGTTTTTTAAATGTATTTTATTATTAATCTTTAATTAAATAAAAAATAATTGAATAGTGATTGTTAAATGATTGCGACTTAGGTAACCCACAACGCCCAGTTAACGAGAAATTTATTTAATGCCATTGTGCTAAATTGGAGCTAACGTGACTGCACTTTTTCTTAGTTAGTGAAAAATTCAGTTAACCGACAACACATAGTCTTAGTCTTAAGGCCATCTGTAGTCGCAGCTTATATGGCACCACCAACCCCTATAGCGCTCTATGGCGCCCCGGAACACCGCCCCGCCCGACGTTATAGGGGGGGGGGGTTATGGAGCATGCGTTAACCATACGAAAACACACATTTGGAAGTATCTGACTGAACTCAATGTGACCTATATAAGCATTGCCATTGGATCAAAACGTAAAGTAAATCGAGTTTATATCGTACAATCATAACGTATTATATGTGACCCGACTCATACGTAGAAAACATCAACGAGTATAAAGGAACCGACACGTGTAATCAAAAGCAACTAATCGCAACTTTTGAAAAAGGGGGAAAAACACAATTTGACTCCGTTCGGTTGAAAACAAAATTTACGAAACATACATAAAAAGACGAAAAAATATTATATTTGACCTGACTCGTTTTCCAAAAAAGTTTACGTTAAAACGTAGACCAACTCGAATTTATACCAAAACGTACATATAACATGCACTTAAGAATTGTTTTTTTTTTAAACGAAAACATATTATATCTGACCTAAATCGTTTCCAGAAAAAGTTTAAGTCAAAATATAGAGCAAATCAAATTTTTACCTACACGTACATAAAAACATGCACGCAAAATTAAGTTTTCTAATTAAGGACATATAGAATTAAACTCGAAAATATTATTAGTAAAAAACTTAATAGATTAAAAACGTTCGTAACCCTGTGCCAAATAGCACCAATGTCACATCATTGCTAGCGACCACCAACATCGGAAAAACTCGTAAAACTAAAATAAATAAAAAGGACAAAATAACACTGGACGAAAAGCAGACGTAAAATCATTGAACCACGCACACCCATTGTGGCGTGTTAATGCGATGAAATTAAAGCGAAACGTAAAACGTAGAAAAGAATAAATAAGTCGATCTAGAACCCGCGTGTTGCGACGAATATGTCAAATGGGGAAAGATAGACGTTTTGCGACGGGCCTGTCAAAAGGGAAAAAATAGACGAAAAAACGTTGAACCCCACACGCACGTTGTTGTATGTTAACTTGCAAAATTTAGAACGGAACGTAAAACGAAAAAACTTGCGCAAGACGAAAAATACGGGGGGACCAAAGTTGAAAATAAAAAAGCGTTGGGGTTAAATCACAAAAGATGAAAAACTTTAGGTTAAAAGTTAAAAAATCAAAGGAGTTAAAATGCAAAAAATAAAATTCTTTGGGTTAGAAGTGAAAAATTACATTTTTTTTTGAAAAACTCACAATACATGAGATAAAACACCATTAAGCAACAACTTATTGCTAATTTATAATATGGAAATGTAACCACATACGAACCCAAATATTGCCTACTCAGGCCCGTTTCTTTTTTCCGTTTACTTGGGCTTCTAATATACAAGTTACAAGCCACCCCTTGTTTCCCCTAGTTTCGATTTAATTTTTAGTTGACTTTATCCTATAAAGTTTTATAAAGTTTTGTTAAAGTATGAGAGGATTGTAAAATCTTAAATAATAGAGTTACAGATTTTAGTTGAGTTTTATTTCGATTTAATTTTAGTTGAGTTTATCCTATAAAGTTTTATAAAGTTTTGTTGAAGTGTGAGAGGATTGTAAAATCTTAAATAATAGAGTTACAGATTTTAGTTGAGTTTTATTTCGATTTAATTTTAGTTGAGTTTAACCTATAAAGTTTAATAAAGTTTTGTTGAAGTGTGAGAGGATTGTTAAATCTTAAATAATAGAGTTCCAGATTTTAGTTGAGTTTTATTTCGAATTAATTTTAGTTGAGTTTATCCTATAAAGTTTTATAAAGTTTTGTTGAAGTGTGAGAGGATTGTAAAATCTTAAACAATAAAGTTACAGATACTTTAAAAGATTAAAAAAAAAAAAGCAAACCTCTATTGTTGAGTTTTTGATTTAAATCTAGTCATCTTATCAAGAATTTTAGTAGGTCTAATTGTCTAAATCAAGCATAATTTGTTATATTGATTTTGTAAAAGACATTTTTCAATAGACGTTGATGTGTTACGTGTAATTACATATATTATTTTTGAACGATAAAGGTTACATAACACTATTCCTAAATTATACTAAATTTTACCTCATACCATGAATTGAACCCAGGTCACTTTCCAAGAGACACAAAGCCTCTATCACCTCACCAAAGTGGTGATGTGTAATTACATATATAATTGTGTTATATTTTGTACATAAAGGTATCTAAGTAACACATAATTGTGCGCTATTATACCCTTATACAATTAGCAACTTGAGTTATGTCTTATTTGTTTAAAAGGCACACCTTTTACTTATTTTACTCACACCCTATCATATAATAACAAATAGCAATTGGGTTACGTTTATTTTGCTCAAAAGTCACGTCCCTTAGAAAGTCATTGGATATTTGGATGCAAAGCAATGTTAAACCAATGGCCGCGGTTCATTTTTTGGATATTAGGATAACTTGAAGTTGATTCGGTGCTTAAATCTATGTTATGAACAGACACATCACTTCGGAGTACGGTAAAAGAATTACACCGTTTTCGAAACGGTGCCTACATCCCATTTGTTTTCCACATCTCGAACAAACAATCCACTCACAATTTCATACAAACACAGAACTCAACCGCCGCATCAACTCCATCCACCGACTCACCGTCGTATGCCATCGTTTAACGCCGTATATAAACCCCACCACACTCATCTTTGGCCATTTATGTTTCGCTAATCACCCCAAAAATTCAACCCCTGTTTTACTCAAAACAATCCGATCAAGAAACCAAAGTCTAATTAGATCAGTCCAAGGATTGATAAACTTTCTAATTAATCTCAGGAATGTTTCGTGAATCATTCATGAACAGAAATTAAGAATCCTTCGAACATATACCGTATTGGATATCATATCAAAATCCTTTGGCGCCATTGTTGCAATGGTAATTTACGTTTTTCTTCTATTGTTTATTGAGTTTTGTGTTGTCTAATTTATGGTATTCATGTTTATAGTGTTTTGTTTTAGTCTTTTAGAATTATAATAATAATTACGTTAATTGTTAATATGTATGCAAATGTTTTATAAATGATGCGTGATTTTAATCGTGCATGCTGTAGACGCAATTATTTCGGATACAACAAAGAGTTTCAGAGTATGGTTAGACCACACAGAAGGTTTTCCATGTTTTTAATATTGTGGTTAATGCATGTTTGTCGTTGGACCATCCTCAAGGTTTTCCATGTTCTTAATATTGTGGTTGCTGCAGGTTTGTCTGTTTGTCTATTCTGACTATTCATATTCTCACTGAATTTCTTTTTTTTTATAAAAAGATATAATGTTTACTAATTGTGATGTATTTCTATTGACGTTAAATGTTTGTTTACCCCAAGGGACACAACTGTTTAGATAAAGGTTGGTCACGAGAGTTCAAAAGGATTCATGGTCCAACTGGCTATTGGTGCAGATAGTGATCCGATTATGCTGGGGCGGATTCATAGCCATGCCATGGTTTGCACAAGCAGGGGCGGACCTACCCTTTCGCCAGGGTGGGCGGCCGCACCCCTTGGGAAAAAAATTTAGTGTATATTTTAGGCAAAAAATCCGACCGCACCCCTTGAAAATATGATTGAACACCTCATCCGCACCCCTAGCAGTGGTTATCATAGGGATATTACAAAAGAAATATTATCTTAATCGTTATGGTAGAACTACAAGTTAAACCTTAATCTTTGGTAGAATTACAAGTTAAACCTTAATCTTATTTGAATTTTAAACTGTGTGGAAGTTAAATACTTTGTTATTGATAAAAACCAAAGAGTAATAGGGATTAAACTGAATTCTCATTGTTTCATTACAATAACTGTAAACCCTAAAGCCCATAAGTAATGAGTTGGGTCTAAAATGTCTGGTTTATAGCACTCCCCCTCAGACATTTAGAATTATACACAGTTTAACAACATACTTCAGGATGATGTTAAATAGGTACTTCAGGACCTGAATAAATAAACTGATACTACTGGATCAGCCATGCTGCCTCATTAAAAACCTTACTAAGAAAACCCAGTGGGCCAAAACTTAGTTAAGGGAAAAAGAGTACAGCGTGCATAATTCTCCCCCTGAATTTAACAAACATCTTTCAATCTACGAAGACCGATCTTGTGTGATAACTGCTCGAAACTGCTTCTAGGTAAAAATTTTGTGAACAGGTCTGCTAGGTTTTCACTTGACTTGATCTGACGAACATCGATTTCCCCTTCCTTTTGCAAGTCATATGTTGAGAAAAATTTTGGTGAAATGTGCTTTGTTCGATCACCCTTGATATAACCTTCTCTGATCTAAGCTATGCAAGCAGCATTGTCTTCATAAATAATTGTCGGCTCCTTCTTGATCTGTTCTAATACGCATGCTTCTTGTATGTGATTAATCATTGATCTCAACCACACGCATTCTCGACCAGCATCATATAGTGCTATCAATTCGGCATGGTTTGATGATGTTGCTGTAAGTGTCTGCTTAGTTGACTTCCAAGAAATTGCTGTGCCACCGTATGTGAATACGTAACCTGTCTGAGATTTTGCTTTGTGAGGATCTGATAGATATCCAGCATCAACATACCCAACAAGCTGGGACTTTTGATCTCTCTGATAGAAATAACCTAAGTCTTGTGTCCCGCAAATATACCGGAATATATGTTTTATGCCATTCCAGTGTCTACGTGTTGGATTCGAACTGTATCTCGCTAGTACATGTACTGCAAATGTAATGTCAGGTCTTGTGTTATTTGCGAGATACATAAGGGCACCGATCGCGCTTAAGTACGGTACTTCTGGACCAAGTACTTCTGCGCCTTCTTCTTGAGGGCGATAAGGATCCTTGTGTGGATCTAGCGGTCGGACAACCATAGGTACACTAAACGGATGTGCTTTATCCATATTGAACCGTACTAACATCTTCTGGATGTAGTTTGATTGATGGACAAATGTGCCATTGCACAGATACTCAAATTGTAGTCCGATACATAATTTCGTCATACCCAGATCTTTCATTTCAAATTCCTTCTTTAGCAACTGAGCAGCTTTCTCTATATCTTCAGGAGATCCGATGATGTTAATATCATCAACATAGACTGCTATTATAGTGAAATTTGAGAGTGATCGTTTTATAAAGACACATGGACTGATTACATCAGACTTGTATCCTTCCTTTTTGACGTATTCACTAAGTCGATTGTACCACATACGACCAGATTGTTTGAGACCATATAAAGATCTCTGGAGCTTTATAGAACACATATCTCGAGGTGTTGATTTTAATGCTTCAGGCAATTTTAATCCTTTAGGGATTTTCATGTAGATGTCATTTTCAAGTGTCCCGTATAAGTATGAGGTGACGACATCCATTAGTCTCATATGAAGTCCTTCAGAGATTGTGAGGCCGATTAGGAACCTAAGGGTTATCGCATCCATTACAGGGGAATACGTTTCCTCATAATCAACTCCTGGGATTTGGGAAAACCCTTGTGCTACAAGTCGAGCCTTATATCGTACACTCTCATTCTTTTCATTTCTCTTTATTACTAATACCCATTTATAACCTACTGGTTTGACGTCTATAGGCGTTCGGACTACAGGTCCAAAAACATGTCGCTTTTCGAGCGAATTCAATTCGGCGTTTATGGCTTCTTGCCATCTTGGCCAATCATTTCTGTGCATGCACTCTTCTAAAGTTTTAGGTATGTAATCATTTTCATTGATTACATCCGTTGCTATAGCATATGCGAATATATCATCAACACGTGTTTTATTCCGATTCCACATTGTACTATCTTGTACATAATTAATAGAGATCTCATTTTCGTTCGGTACCGGTGTTTCTTCTGAAACTTCATTTTCCTCTGGATTCATAACTGTCTCTTCTGGGACATTTACCTCTACCGGGGTTTCACTTATAATCTTTTGTGAGTTTTCACCAACTGCGTTACTTTGCTCTTTTCGTTTCCGTGGGTTTTTGTCTTTGGAACCAATTGGTCTCCCACGCTTTCGTTGTATAGTAATCGCTTCTGGGATTACTTCAATTCGAGCAGGTGCATTTGATGCTGGTACATGTGACTTTGTCACTCTATTCGTGTCTGTGAATGCATCTGGTAATTCATTCGCTATTCTTTGCAAATGTATGATCTTTTGGACTTCATATTCACATTGACCACTTCGGGGGTCGAGATTTGATAACGATGATGCATTCCACGTTATTTCTTGTGTTACCAGTCTTTCTTTGCCCTTATCTCCCCCTAAGACTGGGAACATTGTTTCATCAAAATGACAGTCAGCATACCGTGCTGTAAACATATCTCCCGTCATTGGTTCTAAATATTTAATTATGGATGGGGAGTTAAAACCAATATATATACCCAGTCTTCTTTGGGGTCCCATTGTAGTACGTTGAGGTGGCGGTATTGGTACGTATACCGCACAACCAAAAATTCTAAGGTGGGACAAACTTGGTTCTCGTCCGGAGACCAGTTGCAATGGGGAGTATTCGTGATCAGCAGTTGGTCTCAATCTAATTAGTGCAGCGGCATGCAAAATAGCATGACCCCATGCAGAAGATGGTAATTTACATCTCACTAAGAGTGGTCTAGCGATTATTTGTAATCGTTTGATCAGAGATTCAGCTAAACCGTTTTGTGTGTGAATATGAGGTACTGAATGTTCAACATTGATCCCAATTGACATACAATAGTCATTAAAAGCTTGAGATGTGAACTCTCCCGCATTATCCATCCGAATGTTTTTAATTTGATTATCCGGGAAATTTGCTCTCAATTGTATGATTTGAGTTAAAAGTCGGGCAAATGCTACATTTCGAGTAGCTAAAAGGCTCACATGTGACCACCTTGAGGATGCGTCTATTAAGACTAAGAAATAGCGGAATGGTCCACACGGAGGATGAATAGGCCCACAAATATCCCCTTGGATTCTTTCTAAAAATGATGGGGTTTCATGTACCAATTTAGTTTGTGAGGGCCGAATTATAAGTTTGCCCAGAGAGCATGCTGCACATGATAAGTCTTGTGGTAGCAAAACTTTTTAGTTTTTGAGAGGGTGCCCGGTTGCACTTTTGGTTATTCGTCTCATCATTATGCTACCAGGGTGACCTAGACGGTCATGCCATATATTAAATGTGTCTTTATCTAATAGCTTTTGGTTACTCACCATGTATGATTCGATAGGATTGATATTAGTACAATATAATCCAGAGGATAAGGCTTCTAATTGTTCAACAATTGTTTCTTTGCCATTTTTGTTTGAAGTAATTTGAAGATATTCAATTTTATTTTCAGATATTGTTTTTAGGTGGTAACTGTTTTTTTTAATATCTTTAAAGCTAAGTAAATTTCTTCTGGATTTACTTGAATATAATGCATTATCAATAGTTAGTTGGGTACCCGAAGATAATATTATGTGTGCTCTGCCGGAGCTTTCGATAAGGTTACTGACACCAGATATAATACTAATCGGTGTCTCTGCCGGAGACAACTCAGAGAAAAATTTCATATCTTTGAGAATAGTGTTAGTACTACCGCTATCTACCAGACATTCATCACCAATAATAGCTCTATTGGAGCTAGTATACATATTTCTTCAGGAAATAAAAATAAATAAAAGTTAATTCAAAGAAGTAAAATGAAATATTGCAAGAGTTTATAACAAATGCGTTGATATGCCTCAATAAGGTGTTTAGGGGTGTGACATGTGCGGGATCAATGATTTGACATTCCACATTTATAACAAATGTTGCTTTGGTTCCCGTTACTTTTCCTTTTTGAAGGTCGCCCCGTATTATGTCGACTCGATTCATCACCGCTATATATTTTTTTTAGTGTTCTGGGACTCTCGATGCCATGTATATCCCCGTCCTCGACCACGACCACGACCTCTGCTGGGGCCGCGGCCTCTACCTCGTCCGCTTTGATAATTGGCCACATTCGCTTCTGGGAATGGGCTTGCACCGGCAGGTCGCGATTGATGATTTTGTAGTAGGAGCTTGTTGTTTTGCTCCGCGACCAAAAGACATGATATCAATTCAGAATACTTAGTAAATTGACGTTCCCTGTATTGCTGCGACAGGAGCATATTTGAGGCATGGAACGTTGAGAAAAGTTTTTCAAACATGTCTTCATCGGTAATTTTCTCACCACATAATTTAAGTTCAGAGGTAATGCGGAACAGGGCATAATTATACTCACTGACGGTCTTAAAATCCTGTAGTCGTAAATGAAGCCATTCATAGCGGGCTTTGGGGAGTAAGACCAACTTCTGGTGGTCAAAACATTCTTTGATGTTTGTCCATAATTCAAGAGGGTTCTCAACAGTTAGATATTCCCGCTTTAGATCTTCATGAAGATGATGGCGGAGGAATATCATGGCTTTCGCTTTATCTTGAGGTTTACTTTGATTACCATCGATAATTTTCTCCCCCAAATTATTTTCCGTCAAATGAATTTTAGCATCAAGAGTCCACGGGAGGTAGTTATTGCCCGAGATGTCAAGTGCGGTGAATTCAAGCTTTGATAAGTTCGACATATTTTCTATAAAGGAAAAAGACATGCGTTTAATAACAAGCATGTGTATGTAATGGATACTATAGGAGAACTTCGGGTTCTTTATAATTAGAACTTCGGGTTCTATTAAAAAAACAATTTTTATATAGTAGTTAAATATAATTATATATTTATAAATTAATAGAACATGGTTTCCAGCAAATTCTTGGAAACATAAATCTGCCAAAGTTACTATTCTTTTCATTTTTAAAATTCGTATCTTTACCGATTCTCAAAAATTTCAATTCTCAAAAAAGACTACCACTCTTCATCTTCATCACATACAACTTAGAGCATACGTAGTGGGGCGGTATGGCCCCTTCATAGCGCCGGCATAGCGCCGGAACACCGAAACGAGGGGCGCTATGCTTCAAAAATCCGGAGGTGGCGCGATGGTTATAGCGGCGCTATTTTTGATGTTTATTAAATATTCGACCGTTGTAAAACGGTCATATTTAAAAAAAATTCGATTTTTTTTTATTTTCACACTATAAAATACCTTCTAACTCTTCCATTTTTTACAAATCATACTCAAATATTCTCTCATTCTCTATATATTTTTTAAAAAGTGTTGAAGCTACTCCCACCCTATTCAAAAAAATGGGTTCCCCGTCGGAAGAATCTTTCACCGATATTTACCGAAAATGTTTTTCGCCCGAAGAAGACGCGGCTGAGGAAGAAGCGGTTACGAGTGCATGTACTTTTGTGATACGAGCATTTGAGCACGTTCGGCCTACTCCCCCTCCACGACCCATCTTGCGGCGCACCTATATCTTGCGAGATCGTGAAGCCGCGAACGAGCGTTTGATGAAAGACTATTTTGATGCGACACCGGTTCACGGATCGAATGTTTTTAGACGGCGTTTTCGGATGAGCCAAAGGTTATTTTTGCGCATTAATAATGATTTGGAAAATAGGTATGATTTCTTTAAGCAAAGAATGGACGCGCGAGGATATCTAGGCTTCACCTCAATTCAAAAGGTCACATCCGCCTTACGCATATTATCATACGGAAACACGTACGACATCAACGACGAGTATTTGAAGATGGCGGAGAAAACAACCCGAGATTGCTTGGAACATTTTTTCTATGGTAATTTTTATTGTCTTTTATTTATTTACTTTTATATATTTATTTTTAGTAGCTTACTAGTAAAACTTTTATATATTTATTTTTACTAGGTATATGCCAGTTACATGGAAAACGTTATTTGAGACATCCCACTTGGAACGACCTTCAACAAATGTATGAGGTGCATCTAGAAAAGCATGGAATACACGGCATGATTGGTAGCTTGGATTGTCATCAATGGCGTTGGTATAATTGTCCAACCGCATGGCGAGGTCAACATACACGGGGTGATCAAAAAGGACCAACTTTGGTATTACAAGCTGTTGCGTCATACGACCTTTGGGTTTGGTCGGCCTTCTTTGGTGTAGCCGGGTGTTTTAACGATATTAATACGTTAGAGGCTTCACCATTAATAGAGGGCTACATTTCTGGAACTATACCAAAGGCCGGTTTTCATGCAAACGGGAACAACTACGAGCATGGATACTACTTGGCCGATGGTATCTACCCAGAGTATTCGATTATTGTTAAAACGTTTTCTGAAACGTTCGATGAAAAAAGAAAGTATTTTAAAAAATTACAAGAGTCTTCGAGAAAGGATATCGAGAGGTGTTTTGGGGTTCTACAGCAACGATGACATTTTCTCAGAAATCCTTATCGCATGTGGCATAAGGATAGAATACGAATGACCATGTATGCTTGCATCATTTTGCATAATATGATCATTGAGGATGATGGAAGAGCGATATGCCAAAACTATATTCCGGAAGATTTAGTCGAAGGAACCCAAGCAACAATGGAAGAGAGACTCGCAAATGCTCAGCTATTGCGATCTAGAGAAATACATAACACGCTGAAGGCGGATTTGGTTGAGCATGCTTGGGCGATTCGCCCAATTCGATACAACAGTGATTACGATGAAGATTCCGAGGAAGAAGAGGTTGAGGAATTCGAAGACGGGAACTTTGAAGACGTAGGTTTGGATGCTGGAGAAAACGAAGAGGAAGAAGGAGAGAACGAAAATGAAACCGAAGAATAAATATATTTTTTAGGTGTAATGTTTTTTTCTTTAACTTTTTATATTTATTTTAATGTATTGTTTTTTATTTAATGGAATGATTTTTAATTTTATAAAACTTAGAAATTAATTAAAAAAATTGAAAATTAAATTAATTGCGTGATGATGACAAAGGGGCTTTATGACTACGGCCTCAAATTGCATAACGCCCCATAAAGCCCCTTGCTGACGTGGCATGCCACATGTCGCATAACGCCCCCAAAAGGGCTTTATGACTACACATGACCTTATGGAAAGAAGAAAGAAAAAAACTAATCGGAGAAAAACCCGGAATCACCGTACCCATTAGCGTCGGGTTCAAGTACAACAACCACCGTCGGTACAACGGTTCTTGATCAAAGAAAACAACACCACAATCGCTGGAGACGAGGTCTCAATCCGAGATGCTTCCGGAACTTTGATGACGTCATATCGGAGAACTTGGTGACGCCATGGATGGCCGTTGGATCTAGCTTCTGGAGGCGCATGTTAGCCTTGAATACGGAATATAACCGTCGCCGGAGACGGAAAAGGAAAACTGTGAGTAGAGAAATCACGAAGAGAAGAACGAATCGATGATCCATAACTCGATTAATCGGAACTTCGCCGGTGGAAGTTTTACCGGTGAGGTAAAGAGCGTTGGATTTTTACGTAGGCAGACGACCGACCGGAGGAAGATTTTCGGGTGAGATTGCTATGCATGACAGTAGGAACCGTCGTGTGTTTGACAAGAAAAAAAACTTAATTTAATTGTATGCGATACCATGATTACTGATTTCGTTTCTGGATTGCCAGGGATTTTAAGAACCTTTTTTCGGTCCTAATTTACAAAAAAAAAAAAAAAAAAAAAAACAGAGCAGACCTAGTTTGTTCTAAAATTCAAAGAGAATTGCATAAAAATTTACAATAATAATGATGATACAGCTGAAAGTTCTAAATAAGATTAGAACAATAATAAAAGATTAGAACTTATTTCGGTGATGGGCTTGTTTAATAGTGTATGCATTCAATAATAATATTTTTTTTTCTTTTCAGTTTCTGTAAGTGTAGAAAGCAAGAAAAAACAAATCCTAATTTCGATATTATAAATGTACAAATATAAAATACCTATTGGGTTGTCTTTCATCTGAATCGTTCCTTTTACATCACTGATATGAAAATAATAATGTTTTTCTATAGAGATCGAATATATATACCTGTGTAAAGGAATATGTCAATCTTAATGATAAAGATGAGAGTGTTTTCGTACCTGGATTGATGAATAAATGATCTGAATTCCTATGAAGATGGATGGGTCTTCCCGGTGAAGAGCAATCGTGCTGCTGATAACGTGATATAAACCAAAGAGTAATATGTGACACCTGTATCACTTCAACCATCAAACAAATTCCAAAACAATGAAATATTGTATCTCATACTTGGGATTCGTAAAAATATGTGTATCATTTGCACACATCAACTCTTGTTCGATTTTAAGCTTTAAATCGCTCTCTGGAGGGTTATACGCGCTCTGATGCGTAAAAATAACCAGTTTAATCCAACGAACACTCCGGAATAGTGACATAGGCTTAACATACCTTAAATAACTTCTACATAACTTAGAAATAAGTTTTGAAGGCTTTGGTATGGCAAAAACAAGTTAATTCGCTTACAGGGACTAAACTTGAAAAACTGCGAAAATATGCCAATTTGAACTGTAATGAACATTCCGGAACATGTCCATAAGTTAAACATACCATAAATATCCTTTACACAGCTTAGAAATAGGCTTTGAGGTGTTTGGTATGCTAAAACAAACTTTTGGATCATTTAGGGGCTAAAAGTGTCAAAAAGTGCACAAGTTTGCACTTTCGCGCATAACTTACGTTCTGAATACATCCGGACATCCAAAAATTTATGTAAGCATCCTTATATTATGCCTTAGTGTATGGCATGAGAAAAATCCATTCGTCACGCAATTTGGATCGTCTTTCGCGCTTATGCGCATTCCGTCGTAATTAACCGAACATCGCGACCGTACGGCCAAACGAACCGACATCCGAGATATTTTTGAGCACATTTTAAGTTCCCTATACTTTAACATCATTTTAGAGCTTCGAAATGGGGTTAACGGGGCTTAAACGTGTCAAAAATGCATCAAATACCAAGTTTTAGAGCTGCAGGGACCAAAACTGTAAATCTGCGAAACTAAGGGCTTACGGACCGTAAGCCAAAACCCATACGGTCCATAAGGAGTCCCCAGTACAGCAGATTCATTGAATCCACTTGCAGTTGGCCTTTCGTTCGTTCAAGGGGCAATGCCCTTTCACCCAATCAAGAGCCAAGGGCCATTTTCAGTAACCACAACATTTTGACAAGTGGACGCTTAGGATCGTGGCACGAAAATCAAGAAACAATCCTAACGGCTTTGCCTTTCCTATAAATACCCCCCCATTTTGCTAAAAACTTACACAATCTGATCTAAAGGCTCTAAGTTGGAACCATTGTTTCATACCTGAGCCATTTTGATCTAGATTAGCATTCGGGGACCCTCCGTAAGTATTCTTTCGTTCATTTATTCGCTTTTCGAGTCCGAAAGTCAACGTTTTGTTGACTTTTTGCATTGACCAGCCTATGGTCAACCCGAAGTTCATGGAACTTCATAACGTGAGTGTGATCACGATTGTTATAGTCTGTAGTGACTATACCTACTGATTACCACGTTATCTAGGCTCAGTGACGAGTCGTAGTTTCGGCCAAAATGTGCATTCTTGCATATTTTGTAACCAAACTACTCGTGAGCATCAAAGCCGTTTGTTTTGATGCCAAACCTGTTTTCTAGTCTTAGTTAAGCATGTTCTAACATGCTTAGCTCGTCACTTTTAGTTTAGTGCTTATATAGGGTCGTAAGGTAAGCGATCTAAACCATCGCTTATACTTTCGAACCCGACCCATTTGGTCGATCATTAGGATCCGACCAAACACATTAGGTGACCATAGCTATAACCTTCCGAGGTTATACCTTGTGGTCACGATGTTAGGCGTTCCAGACGCGTTCTACGCGAACGACGCGTAAGGTAGCATAAGCTACCTAAACGGGTCGTGATGGGTCGCAAGCACTTAGGTTAGGTTTCATTTTAGTATGTAGGCTTTGTTAAACCATATTACACGAGTCTCCATACTCGTTTGGTTTACGAACCCACATACTATCCGATCCTTCCGATTTGGTCCGGTATATTAACATAGCTACCTATTAGGTGCCGTCTGATATTCCGTAATCTCTAGCATTGTTTGGTTATCATACAAGAACTTCTAAGCAATCTCAGGTGAGTACATAGTTCCCCTCTTTTGTTTTCAACTGTTTTGGGGTGAAGCATGTGTACCTATCTGTTATTTTCATGATTTCAAAGTATAATTGATTATACATGTTAGTATTTATCTTTTGACAAACTAAATGACTATCTATGGTTTAAACACTGATTTCTCAAAGATTACAAAAGTAATTGTTGGAATAGTACTTATTTTGTTCACCAGACCGATTGGTAGTATGATATAGTGCTATAGGACTAGACACCCCATTGCTGTTGTCATGGAATGTCTGAAACCAATTTGTTTCTCCATCCAAATAGGGATTTCCTTTGTGGTATCCTTATAGTCTCAAAGGTGTAGTTTGATGCACTAGGTCTGAATGAATTCTTAAATCGCACCTTTAAAGTATATTTTGATATACTCCCAAAAAGTATAGTTTGATATACTCTCATGTATGGTATTGTACAGAACCAACCAATGCATTTTATCAACAAACCAAAACATATTTTTAATATGTTATTTACAAACCCAAAGTATACTGTTAATATGCTACTATAAGGTTATTCGTTTAACCTTACATTATTTTACAAAGCATAACTTTTGATTTATTCAAACACCTTGTTTTGTACAATTTTTACTTGTGGTTTAAGAAATCTCATTTCACTTACCATACATAACTTTTGTTTATATATTACATGGTTTACATTTAACTTGAGTTATACAATAACCTTGGACTATTGGTTTAAACATGAACATTCTATATTGGTGGTTTGGTTTGCGTAAGTGACTTAAGTAACGAGGCGGGTGTAATATGATACAAGCATGGTGGATACGCCGCTGGTACATCCTATATATAAGTGTTTGTATGGTATCACATATCGTAGCGTTATTTGAATCATTTCAATTTAGGTCATATAACATTTTATACAAATAACACACTTTTCACAAGACAATGATTTACAAACGACTTATCTTATACAAACTCATTTTACATGTTTATCCATTTAACCACACAGTGTTATCTTATTTTTACATATCATCTGATTTTACCAATTTTTTTAATGATTTACAAGACAAAGCAAATTACAAGGTTCATGACTGACTGTTATTAAACGTTTTCTTTAAACTCAAGTCATGAATCTCATTTTCACAAAACCTATGTATCTCACAGGCATTTTTATGCTGACGTACCTATTTTTACACATGTTTCAGGTGCCGTCTTGAGATGATTGTTGATATATGCTACATTTAGGATGGACTCGTGCCTTAGCAACTTTAAAACTTGGAAGATCATAGTTGTACTTATTTGATTGTATTAGAACAATGAGTCATTTAATCAATAAAACAATATTTCAATTTCCATGTGTTATGAAACAATGATTCTGTTACAACACTCCCTGACGTTTCCGCCACGTTTTGTTGTTCCACGTGGTAGGGGTGTGACAGAAAAGTTGGTATCAGAGCCAATGGTTATAGGGAATTAGGTTATTAGTAATGCTTTGACCTAGTCTATAACCTTCCTAGGACCCTAACGCGAGTTCACTTGCGTTTAGTTATAAAACAATACCGTCACCTATCCTTAGGCGACGACCACAACAAGAACATAAATTTCAAAACCGCTTTGAAAACTAATCATCTGTTCTAGTATGATTGATTACTAGGTTTTGAACCCTCTGTTATAAGGTTTTGAACCCCTTTGAATTTTCAAAATCCCGTCAAAGTTGGTCTAAATAATGTGAACACATGCAAACTGGAAGGGTGGGTGCCTGTACCCTGAGTTTTCTGTCTAAGGCTAGAGTGTTCGTACAAATCCTCATGATCGGACCAGTCACTCTTACCTGGGAACTCTTGGGGTGAGTGTCCACTTATAGGCGAGCATGTCTTCGCGATACATTATTTTTGACCTATTTGCTTTGATTAATCACCCAGGTCGTTTGTTGCTTTGTAGTAACAAACAAATGACCACTATCCTTGCTTTCATCAGATTTGTTTCATCTCATTCTTTTCGTCTAACTCTCTCACTCGTTTCCTCTCATGTTTCCTCTTTTAGATTGCCTCCTCGACGCGACAATCAGATGGCGAATGCCGAACTGGCGGAAATTATCGCGCAGCAAATGGCTGCTGCCTTCCCAAATCTTTATGCTCAAATAACTCAAGCCATCATCAACAACAACAATGCTCCATGCAATTTCAAGATTTTTAACTCGGCTAAACCACTCAAGTTTAGTGGTTCTGAGGGAGCAACTGGGCTTCTTCAATGGTTCGAGAGCATTGAGAATACTTTCCGTCACGTTCAGTGTCCTGAAAATCGCAAGGTCGAGTTTTCTTCGAGTGTGTTTCAGAAGAGGGCTCTTACGTGGTGGAACGGGGTTATGAGAGACCGCGGTGCTGAGGTTGCATTAGCACAGACTTGGGCCGAGCTTAGGGCTCTTATGATGAAGGAATTATGTCCTCGTCATGAGCTTAGGGCTCTAGAAAGGGAATTTGATGATTTAAAGCAAGACAGTGGGGAACATCGAGCCTATACTGACCGTTATGAGGAATTGAGCTTGTTATGCCCTACTATGGTTACGCCTCTGGATAAGGCGATTGAGAAATACATTGATGGGCTTCCTGACGTAGTTCAGGATATCGTTACTGGCAGCAACCCTACTACTGTCAGACAAGCCATTGAATTGGCTGCCACTCTGACTGAATCCCATATCAGGAAGCGCAAGCTGTTTCGGAAGGGCGACTTAAGACCATCTGACAAGACTGCTCATGTGGAACCAGAGGAAGAAAATGCTGAGGTGTCCAAGAAGAAGAAGCGCAAAGCCTCTCAAAGCTACGCTGTAACTGCTCAAGACAAACAAGTTGCACCGAACCAGCCAGCACAACCTCGTAAAAGACAAAACTATGTTGGTACCGCACCTTTGTGCAACAAATGCAACCGTCATCATCTAGAGCAAGAGCAGTGTCACAAATGTACCCACTGTGGGCGGTTGGGACATTTGATCAATGTTTGTCGTTATGCAAATCAAGCTGCTGCAAACCCTGCTGCTGTTCAAGCACGGTTCCCTCCAGGGTCATGTTATAACTGTGGTGACCTTACCCACTACAGGAACAATTGCCCAAGGCTTGTTAACATACCTCCAGCGCGTGGACGAGTGTTCAACATCAATGAGGCAAATATGAACAATGATGCAGCAGTGAACAATTAGTGTTTTGTGTTTCCTTGGTTGTTATCTTTTGACACTTCAAGAAAATTCCGTTGTTACATAAATAAAGATTTGTTGTTTTTATTTCTGCAAAATTTATGCATTTGTATGAATGCTTGATGAAACCTTATGATGTCAACCCAAAGACAAACTACTCGCATGGTTCTATCATATTATGATCACTTGTGATCTCCCCAAGAACCTTAAACTCTCGTTTCTTTTAAGAAACAAAGTCAAACTCTTATTGAGAATCCCTCTATCTTTATAGACAGATCCACAAAAATCATTAAAGTACCAAATGAAATCCATGGATTGGATTCCCAGTGTGCTTTGAATATCCATACCTAAAGGTAACAAAATAAAGAATCAAGTTAACTAAATTTGTGCTTATGTGCTTTCTTACATGTTTTGTGGTTGTATATGATCCATCCCAATCCTCATAGAATCTTTCATATCTCATGCGAGAGATTCATAATAGGATATCCAAAGATACTATCTTAAACCCTTAATGGATTTCAACATTGTAGTTAAGTCCCTCTGGTTATAAAGTATTATTCTATAATTGGACCTCTTGAATGGTCTGCTTAAACAGATTGATCTTGAAAATCTGATTAGAAATATCATGTGATGATGTAACTAAAAATGATCCCTTAAGTGGTCTATTTAAAGAGATCGTACGACTGCCTAGTTAAGAAAATCATGTGTTGATCTAGTTAAAAAGATCATTCGTTGATCTAATTAAAAGGATCCTTTGGTGGTCTAGTCGAATCGCTTCATGTTTATTCAAGTAATTTTTCCTACGCATTATGAAATGGACTGTGCGGACTGTGCAAGGAATTACGTAATTATGGAGGCCTACATAATTATGGAATTCAGTGCACAGGAGCGACAGGAAGCTTCATCATGTGTTAAGACCTAGTGACAAAGATAATGATACGGGAGAAGTCTCGGACCTCGACCAATGTCATTTATTCTCACGCTCCCCCAATTCTGATCTCAATCACACACCAAGTTTCCTATGACAAGTCTTCATAAGAAACGTTCTTCTGTCCGTAGTTCAAAATTCCATGTTTTATTATTACAAGGAATTCACTTTGAGGGTTAACAAATTCGCTAAGAGTCCTAACATGGCCCCGATTTTTACTTAAAGGTTCAAGGGATCTATTAGAAGGCGAAACCGTCACAACTGTCCTCACAAGTTTCCTCTAGAATTAAATTTCGGGACGAAATTTCCTAAAGTATGGGAGACTGTGACACCTGTATCACTTCAACCATCAAACAAATTCCAAAACAATGAAATATTGTATCTCATACTTGGGATTCGTAAAAATATGTGTATCATTTGCACACATCAACTCTTGTTCGATTTTAAGCTTTAAATCGCTCTCTGGAGGGTTATACACGCTCTGATGCGTAAAAATAACCAGTTTAATCCAACGAACACTCCAGAATAGTGACATAGGCTTAACATACCTTAAATAACTTCTACATAACTTAGAAATAAGTTTTGAAGGCTTTGGTATGGCAAAAACAAGTTAATTCGCTTACAGGGACTAAACTTGAAAAACTGCGAAAATATGCCAATTTGAACTGTAACGAACATTCCGGAACATGTCCATAAGTTAAACATACCATAAATATCCTTTACACAGCTTAGAAATAGGCTTTGAGGTGTTTGGTATGCTAAAACAAACTTTTGGATCATTTAGGGGCTAAAAGTGTCAAAAAGTGCACAAGTTTGCACTTTCGCGCATAACTTACGTTCTGAATACATCCGGACATCCAAAAATTTATGTAAGCATCCTTATATTATGCCTTAGTGTATGGCATGAGAAAAATCCATTCGTCGCGCAATTTGGATCGTCTTTCGCGCTTATGCGCATTCCGTCGTAATTAACCGAACATCGCGACCGTACGGCCAAACGAACCGACATCCGAGATATTTTTGAGCACATTTTAAGTTCCCTATACTTTTACATCATTTTAGAGCTTTGAAATGGGGTTAACGAGGCTTAAACGTGTCAAAAATGCATCAAATACCAAGTTTTAGAGCTGCAGGGACCAAAACTGTAAATCTGCCAAACTAAGGGCTTACGGACCGTAAGCCAAAACCCATACGGTCCGTAAGGAGTCCCCAGTACAGCAGATTCATTGAATCCACTTGCAGTTGGCCTTTCGTTCGTTCAAGGGGCAATGCCCTTTCACCCAATCAAGAGCCAAGGGTCATTTTCAGTAACCACAACATTTTGACAAGTGGACGCTTAGGATCGTGGCACGAAAATCAAGAAACAATCCTAACGGCTTTGCCTTTCCTATAAATACCCCCCCATTTTGCTAAAAACTCACACAATCTGATCTAAAGGTTCTAAGTTGGAACCATTGTTTCATACCTGAGCCATTTTGATCTAGATTAGCATTCGGGGACCCTCCGTAAGTATTCTTTCGTTCTTTTATTCGCTTTTCGAGTCCGAAAGTCAACGTTTTGTTGACTTTCTGCATTGACCATCCTATGGTCAACCCGAAGTTCATGGAACTTCATAACGTGAGTGTGATCACGATGGTTATAGTCCGTAGTGACTATACCTACTGATTACCACGTTATCTAGGCTCAGTGACGAGTCGTAGTTTCGGCCAAAATGTGCATTCTTGCATATTTTGTAACCAAACTACTCGTGAGCATCAAAGCCGTTTGTTTTGATGCCAAACCTGTTTTCTAATCTTAGTTAAGCATGTTCTAACATGCTTAGCTCGTCACTTTTAGTTTAGTGCTTATATAGGGTCGTAAGGTAAGCGATCTAAACCATCGCTTATACTTTCGAACCCGACCCATTTGGTCGATCATTAGGATCCGACCAAACACATTAGGTGACCATAGCTATAACCTTCCGAGGTTATACCTTGTGGTCACGATGTTAGGCGTTCCAGACGCGTTCTACGCGAACGACGCGTAAGGTAGCATAAGCTACCTAAACGGGTCGTGATGGGTCGCAAGCACTTAGGTTAGGTTTCATTTTAGTATGTAGGCTTTGTTAAACCATATTACACGAGTCTCCATACTCGTTTGGTTTACGAACCCACATACTATCCGATCCTTCCGATTTGGTCCGGTATATTAACATAGCTACCTATTAGGTGCCGTCTGATATTCCGTAATCTCTAGCATTGTTTGGTTATCATACAAGAACTTCTAAGCAATCTCAGGTGAGTACATAGTTCCCCTCTTTTGTTTTCAACTGTTTTGGGGTGAAGCATGTGTACCTATCTGTTATTTTCATGATTTCAAAGTATAATTGATTATACATGTTAGTATTTATCTTTTGACAAACTAAATGACTATCTATGGTTTAAACACTGATTTCTCAAAGATTACAAAAGTAATTGTTGGAATAGTACTTATTTTGTTCACCAGACCGATTGGTAGTATGATATAGTGCTATAGGACTAGACACCCCATTGCTGTTGTCATGGAATGTCTGATACCAATTTGTTTCTCCATCCAAATAGGGATTTCCTTTGTGGTATCCTTATAGTCTCAAAGGTGTAGTTTGATGCACTAGGTCTGAATGAATTCTTAAATCGCACCTTTAAAGTATATTTTGATATACTCCCAAAAAGTATAGTTTGATATACTCTCATATATGGTATTGTACAGAACCAACCAATGCATTTTATCAACAAACCAAAACATATTTTTAATATGTTATTTACAAACCCAAAGTATACTGTTAATATGCTACTATAAGGTTATTCGTTTAACCTTACATTATTTTACAAAGCATAACTTTTGATTTATTCAAACACCTTGTTTTGTACAATTTTTACTTGTGGTTTAAGAAATCTCATTTCACTTACCATACATAACTTTTGTTTATACATTACATGGTTTACATTTAACTTGAGTTATACAATAACCTTGGACTATTGGTTTAAACATGAACATTCTATATTGGTGGTTTGGTTTGCGTAAGTGACTTAAGTAACGAGGCGGGTGTAATATGATACAAGCATGGTGGATACACCGCTGGTACTTCCTATATATAAGTGTTTGTATGGTATCACATATCGTAGCGTTATTTGAATCATTTCAATTTAGGTCATATAACATTTTATACAAATAACACACTTTTCAAAAGACAATGATTTACAAACGACTTATCTTATACAAACTCATTTTACATGTTTATCCATTTAACCACACAGTGTTCTCTTATTTTTACATATCATCTGATTTTACCAATTTTTTTAATGATTTACAAGACAAAGCAAATTACAAGGTTCATGACTGACTGTTATTAAACGTTTTCTTTAAACTCAAGTCATGAATCCCATTTTCACAAAACCTATGTATCTCACAGGCATTTTTATGCTGACGTACCTATTTTTACACATGTTTCAGGTGCCGTCTTGAGATGATTGTTGATATATGCTACATTTAGGATGGACTCGTGCCTTAGCAACTTTAAAACTTGGAAGATCATAGTTGTACTTATTTGATTGTATTAGAACAATGAGTCCATTTAATCAATAAAACAATATTTCAATTTCCATGTGTTATGAAACAATGATTCTGTTACAACACTCCCTGACGTTTCCGCCACGTTTTGTTGTTCCACGTGGTCGGGGTGTGACATAATAGGGATTAAACTGAATTCTCATTGTTTCATTACAATATATAGATAAACGAAACTGTAAACCCTAAAGCCCATAAGTAATGGGTTGGGCCTAAAATGTCTGGTTTATAACAGTTATCGAATTATTCAATATTCAATTAAAAGTGTTTTTTTAAAGTATCTTTTTGTCATTTAAAAACAATATGTCAAGTATATAATTCATAAATGTATCAGAATTGTTACACCCAAGCATTTTTAATAAGCAAAATGTACTTAAAAAAATTGATAAAAAGGCTTTGATAAGAACTTTGTTTTTTTAAAACAAATCATTGTGATCAAAGACACATAAATTGTATCTATTAATTTTTCTTGATGCAATTTTTTAACATTGCAATACACTCTAATGCATTGACGAGCCTGTTTACAGATTAAACCTTATGATGTTGATCTTTGATTGTGACAAATGTGGCAAATACCAACATGTTTTGGCGCAAATCAAAATGAAGGGATCAAAGTAAAATGTAATAGTGTGGTGTTTGCTGTAGGGTGGATGTGCAAAATGAAGACTTTTTTTGTCATAAACTTGAGAATTTTTACATCTTATATAGTAATACTAAACACATTCATAACTAACATCCCGCCGTATCGCGCGGGTAAACGTCAACTCGTTATATACACATGTAAATGTAATTATACACACACGTTTCATAATTCTACATAAATGTGCGTAATTAAATGGGTATACTCTTACTAAAATACATGTACCATCATGGTACCCAGTGGCAGAGCTAGCAAAAAAATTTAAGGGTATCCTAAATTTTTTTTTTTTGGATTAAGGGTATCCTTTGTATGAAAAGGAAAAAATTTTACATTACGTAGACGAAGTTGAAAGATAATTTTACACTACAAAGACATAGTTGAGGGGTAGCCCGGGCTACATGTACACCTCCTTGTACACTGCGTCTGCCCCTGATGGCACCTTCCTACATTTCACACCTTAAAAAACACTTTATAAATTAACCTAACTCTATTTTTATAAATATTTTGTAATTAACTTAACTCTATTTTTTATAAATATTTTGTATATTAAGCATGAGTTAGGTTGCCTATAACTTACCTTAGATTCTTTGTGCTTAGGTTGTTGTGTTGTAGCCAATGGGATGTGCACGGTATGCATATGGTTGTACACTGTGTTTGACATTGGGTACTCAGATTCGGTATACTTTAAGACAAGTTGTTGACTTGTTGGTCATGTTTTTCATAGATTTGTTGATCTAGAAATATGAATATGCCACCCTTTTTTATCAGTCGGTTAGGCTGGTTGATTTATTTAAATTGAATGTGGCTTCATTTCAAGCTTTGACTTTGATTTTTTTTTTCCTTCTAAAGTTGGGATAGATATCTTTTCCTCATGCATTTACACAGTTACACTGTTAGCATCAACTATTTTAAATTAATGCCTATATAAATTGTTGTGTTTGATGTTTTCTATGTTATATCATGTCAAAAGAATATAAAAAACCATGCCTAAAATTTAAAACACTATACTTACATAAACTTCTTACACAGTTACACTTTGTAAGAATTTTTTTTTTTAAATACTTACGTTACCCTAATTTAAACTATTACAAGAACAAGATTGTGACGTCAGAATTCAATAGTTGAGCCTTTCAATTGGGCAAAAAGGGCGACAGGGTAATAGTGCCAGGCAGCTGCCTGGCACTCCCCTATTGGCCTAACAAAATTACGATTTTATCCTGCTTTAAAATTACGATTTTGCCATGATTTTAAATTTATGTTTTCGCCCCCGCTTAAAAATATATTTACGCTTTTGCTCCCAGCTAAATATTTCAATTTTGCCCCCGGTAAAAAATTACGATTTTCCCCCGTTCCAACCCTTAAAAATACAATTTTCCCATCAGTTCAAAAGTATGATTTTACCCCATTTAAAAATAAACCTACGCTTTTGCTCCTGCCTAAAAATTCCAATTTTGCCCTCGGTTCAAAATTACGATTTTGCCCCGTATAAATTTATAGTTTTTGCCATTAGTTTTTTTTTCTCCCAGCCAAGTTACGATTTTATCCTCAACTTAACTTTAGATTTTCCCCATCGTTTTTGTTTGTTTTCCTGATGACATTACAATTTTGCCCCAGTGTAAAATTACAGTCGTGCCGGCAACTTCCTGGCACTCCCCCGTTGGTCCATTTAGTTTACAATTTATCCCCGAATTAAAATTATGATTTGGCCCTCAGTTAAAAATTACGTTTTTCCCATCGATTTAGTTTTTTTACCAAAATTATAAAGGTTATTTGTTTTAATTGGTTTACTCGATTTAATTTTTTTCGTCTCAAGGATTTGCCTAACACTAGCTCATTAGTCCTTAAAAATTACAGTTTTCCCTGAGCCCAAAATTACGGTCTTATCATCGTTTTTGTTTTTTCCCTAGCAAAATTATAGTAATTTTTTTTAATTGGTTGAGAATTATTCGGCTATCGCCCCGCAACGCGGACGGGGCATCTACTAGTAAGGTAAACAATCACAACAGATATAAATTTAAAAGAGAGGAACATATAAATAGAGGTAATATCATGCAGATTATTAAAAACCTTCGAAATCTCAAAAATATGAGTAAATTGTCATTTTAGTCCCTAAGTTTTGTCCAAATTTGCCATTTTAGTCAAAATAGTTTTTTTTGCCTCTAGGTCCCTGACTTTTCCTTTTTGTTACCATTTTGATCACATACACTAACTCCATCCAAAAACTCCATCTTTAACCAGGGGTATTTTGGGGATTTTCATTTTAAATGTTTTCAATTGCCATTTTGATCCAATTCTAAAAAATCAAAAAAATTCCAAAAAATCAAAAAAATTCCAAAAAATTCTAAAAAATCATAAAAATTCTAAAAAATCCGTTTCGGCGCGAACCGTTTCGAACCCGAACTGTTTCGAGCTGAATCGTTTCGAGCTGAACCGTTTCGACGCGAACCGTTTCGACCCGTACCGTTTCGAGCTGAACCGTTTCGACGCGAATCGTTTCGACCCGTACCGTTTCGAAGCCGAACCGTTTCAAGCCGAACCGTTTCAACCCGTACCGTTTCGAACCGAACCGTGCCTTATCGAACCGAACCGTTTCGAGCTAAACCGTTTCGACGGTTCGGGTCGAAACGGTTCGGTTCGAAAGGGTTCGGTTTGAAACGGTTCGCATCGAAACGGTACGGTTCGAAACGGTTCGCGTCGATAAGGCACGGTTCGCATCGAAACGGTACGGTTCGAAACGGTTCGCGTTGATAAGGCACATTTCGCGTCGAAACGATTCAGCTCGAAACGGTTCGGGTCGAAACGGTTCGCGTCGAAACGGTTCGCGTCGAAACGGTTCGGTTCGAAACGGTTCAGCTCGAAACGGTTCGCGTCGAAACGGTTCAGCTCGAAACGGTACGGGTCGAAACGGTTCGCGTCGAAACAGTTCGGGTCGGAACGGTACGGGTCGAAATGGTTCGCGTCAAAACGGTTCAGCTCGAAACGGTTCGGGTCGAAACGGTACGGGTCGAAACGGTTCGCGTCGAAACGGTTCAACTCGAAACGGTTCGGGTTCGAAACGGTTCGCGCCGAAACGGATTTTTTGGATTTTAGAATTTTTATTATTTTTTGGAATTTTTATTATTTTTTGGAATTTTTTTGATTTTTTGGAATTGGATCAAAATGGCAATTGAAAACATTTAAAATGAAAATCCCCAAAATACCCCTGGTTAAAGATGGAGTTTTTGGATGGAGTTAGTGTATGTGATCAAAATGGCAATAAAAAGGAAAAGTCAGGGACCCAGAGGCAAAAAAAAAAAATTATTTGGACTAAAATGATAAATTTAGACAAAACTCAGAGACTAAAATGGCAATTTACTCTAAAACTATCTATCCAAAAGTTATTATTTTAATCACGTTCACTGTTCAGTAACACATCAAGGAAGATAATTCAAATTGAAGTATAAAATAAGATCTTAGTAGTGATGGAGACGCTGTAGATGTATAAAATAATTATATTCACATTTGTAAATGGGTAAAAATAATCAAAAAAAATCTGAAATTCGCTCATAGATTGGATGTAAAACATATCTTTTGATACTGTTGAAATTTATTAAAAATATTTATGAGCATGTACTAGATTTTTAAACCACATAAATTATATCCTGTGATATACTCGATTTAGTATTTTTTTAGAACGACAACTTACACACTCATTTAATCTATTTCTAGTTCAACTTCATAATCGAGAGTGAGACTCAAACCCTTGATCTTTAGAGAAAAGGACACCATTTAACACACTGATATAACATTGTGATAAGTATCATTTGACATAGCACTTACTAAGATAGAAAGGCATTAACAAAGTGTAAATGTGATTAGCTTTTTGTTTGTAAATTTCAACTATGGGAGACAGAGAACCCAGTGTGGCCAAAATTTGTTGGCTCTATGCAAAGGCATGATTAAACACAAACTTTTTGACATTTTGGTTTCTCCACTTCGACATTCTTGTTATCCTTTGCGTTCTTATATGTTTAATTATTATACAAGCAAGATGAGATGTTCCCACTTGCACACAAATACACACTTCTATATGCATACAAATATATGCATATCATTGTCGGCTCAACTTTTTACAAGGTTTGAATCAAGTCTTAAGGTGACGGGGTGGTCACTATTGATAAAATTTCATCACTCACAATATCCAATCATGTTCTGTCATGTTAACAACCATTTTTCCATCACTCACAACCTTTTTTAGGGGAGGGGGGGTGGTGCACTAGTGATAGATTCTATCACTTCCACTATCCAATCAAGTCATGCCATGTGTACAACCAATATTCTATCACTAGTGATAGAAATGTAGGGGGGGTGGTATCACTAGTGATAGAATTCTATCACTCCCATTTTTTTATAATTTTTATTTTTATAGAATTTGCCACATTTTCTTCCATGTACACGTGTTGTAGTAGGGGTGCTCCCAGTTTCTTCCATGTACACGTGTTAGTAGTGAGAGCATGCAACATGCAAACATGCAGAGGTTTATAGAACTTGCCACATTTTCTTCAACGCGTTATACAATTAACGCGTTCTAAATATAACGCGTTGTGGCTGAAAGGCAATTGTCCACGCAGGGACCGGCGGCGGTGTTACGTTATGCTTTAACGCGTGATAGGGGTGGTATAACGGACCACCCCGTGTGCCCTTAGTGGGGGTGGTCATCACTCACCACCACACCAAACAATTTCCCTCCAACCAACAATTACACTCACAAAACAAAACAATAACGGCGTGAAGAAAATAACGAAATCATCAAACCGTGGAAGATTAACGCGTTATACTTGGAGGTGGGGGTGGGATTTTGTGATGTTCCACGCGTTGAAGTATGTATCACTCGTTATATCACGGAGTGCCGCCTGTGGCCTAAAATTTTAGCATTTTCGTAATATTAATAGTTATTATACTTATAGTTATAATAATAACTTATCATTACACTCGATTAAAAAAAATCAATTAATAGAACAACTAACTTCATTGTATAACACATGAATAGAAATAATGGTTATAATTTTTGAGGGTCTATAACACTCTTAATACACAAAAAAAGTAAAGCCAAATCTCATTACCATTCACAATTAGAACCCTAATCCCTAAATTGTTTTTTTGGCCTCTAATATTTTTGGACTAAAGCTAAGCCTATTATTATAAAGAGTAGAAGCGCCCTGAACCATATATACACTTACATATTGTTAGAATAGTATATTATCACATATTCTCTTTTCTTTTACAAATGATGACATTTACATACATAAGTGGTTTGAATAGAAGTTATCAAATATATACAAATCATGAGAACCACTTGTTGGCCTTTGATCATTGAGAAAACATGAATGAGGGATGATATCAACTAATGAAAGGAAGGAGATACAATTGTTTTAGATCTCACTATAAATATGATCGTATACCAAGATGTTGGTAATTTAATTGATTCCTTAGTTTTTAATTATTCTGATTTGAATATACATATTACAAGACTAGTTTAAGTACCCGTGTGTTACACGGGTTATTCAAAGTTAATTATATAATATTGAACAATATTAACATAAAATCTGAAATGAAAGAAATATTCCCTTACTTAATTCAATTATATTATTTTTAAGTCTTTACATAAAATTTTGAAATGAGCGAAATGTAATTATCGTAGGATTTTTAATGTACGAATCAAGTCAGAACGGCGTGACGGATCAATGGTGATTATTAGGAAGCTGGTATTTTCAGTATATATATATATATATATATATATATATATATATATATATATATATATATATATATATATATATATATATATATATATATATATATATATCATGCCAAACCTCACCTACAAATAGGTTTTTATATACGCCCTGCAAATTTACATGTTAATCTCCATTGTTGATCCAAAACATATTAAACTGATCCAAGTAATAATCAATCCCAACCCCTTTAAAAATTGCAATAACTTCCGTTAAAAAATCTCATAAAAATTACAACATTTTTTGTCCTACACTTTGTGGTCACTAATTGATCCAAGTTTTAATAGATCCCCAACCCATTATGACCCATAAAATAAGTTGCCCATTTTGACTCAAAATCAACATCACCATTTTGCCACCTATGATTACCATTTTTTTTTAATTTGATACTACAAACTTAACTACTAAGCACTAAATTTGTGGAAAATGCATAAGGGCTGCTGATATTGGCTTTAGCATGATCAGACTAAGACCCTAGTATTACAGCAACATATATATAGGAAAGGTTCCAAATCCAATAAGTGTGTGGTTATGATCCTCGTGACCACTATGACCATCCACATAGGCGCTATGTCATCCATCTTTAATACACTATTCAAAACCACTACAGAATCATAATAGAAAATTAATAGATGACAAACAGAATCATAATGTCAAAAGAAAACAAAATAATATTAATAGAAAATTACAACTGTCATAGGATTAAACTGGAAAAGCAAAGTAAGAACAAACGTTAACTCTACTGAATCCGACCATATACAAACAGCATCGCCGTGAAGAAGATATGCCTGAAATCAATGCCATTGATTAAAACTTAATTATTAAGATGAATACCAGCATATTGACATATTTAATAGCCAGCATATTAAGCTTACCAATTTAATAGCCTGAAACCAGGGAGCTGTTTGTCTTCATGTGCTTTTCTTAACAGATTAAAAAGCTCTTTCGCCATGAAGATTTGTATTATGACGATCATGGCCCATATATAAAGATGCCCCATGTAGACGACAAATATAAAACCACCGATCATCCAGATAGTTGAATACGCACGCACCAACATTGATTTATACTTATTTTGATCATTTGGTAGCAACTTCGTTCCATTTGATTGGTCCACATCAGCTGGAACCTAATACTCGGAAGAAAAACATAAGTACATAACTGAATATTTGTAATATATTTTATAATGATTGTAAGAGATATTTCATTAACGGTTACCTCATTTGAACCTCTACGGCGCCGGGCTCGTCCCGTGTGTGTAACGGGGACAGAACCATCATTTTCCTTTATCATGGCTTCACAACAATACACATAAACAACTTAATGCGATAAATCTGTGATACAAAATGTATGACGATTTCTCATTATTAGCTGGATGAAATAATGTGATTCTTATGATAAATTGTACACCATGCCACCATGGATAAAAACCCATTTGGTATCAATATATTGAGCACTATACTCTCATATATCCCTAAGAAATTATCAAACACATACTAAATATTTTGCTCACTATCCTTTATAACTTCAGAAAATCAAAATTTTCCCAAAACAATTGTGTTCATTGTCATATATTAGCCTGCACAGACGCTCAAACAACTTAAAAGTTATTCAAAATAACTAAAAAATCATTAAAAAAAACTGCAGTGTATGACTGTAAGGGCAGATTAAAGATAAAAACAACAGAATACGATTGTAACTTGAGAAAGCTATTAAACTTGCGTCATCAACATACACCCATCACAAATTTTCTTTTCTTCTTTTAACAGCATTTTTTACACCTATATACCACCTAAATTTTCATTTGCACGGATTTGAACCCACACCACTTTTGTAGGGGGCAAACAGCCAAACACCATACCATTAGACCCCTAGGTCATGGATTACAGGCATCACAATTACATATAGCTCGAGGCCTCAAGCTTAAAAAAGTCAAGAAAGATAATCACCTAACCTCATTACAAAAAACACACATTGATCATCCTTCTATACAGCTAAACTGCACGAAACACTATTAATCTTTCTAAACCTACTACACGTACATAGCACACGAACCGACTTACCGCTGAGCTATGCAGAGTAGATCACTAAGTTTTCTCGCAAGTCACATTATAAAAGACTAATGCACAATCTAAAACACAAACCGACAAAGTTTCAGTCCACCAATATCGTTATCACACTAATTTAACCAGTCAAATTCACAAATCCAAGCTATTCAACCTAGGTTTTCAAAAAAAAAAAACATAGTTTCAGTTATGATAAATCACATAAGATTAACTGTTAACATTCCAAATTGCTTAAATCAGATGTTTCTAAATCACACAAAACTTCATATCCAAATCAATCTCAAATCACCAGCTCGCGAAATAAAAAACCCTAGATATTGAGATTCGGTGATTTCTACAATAACACCTCGAAAACAACTAAAACTATATGTCTATATTAGCCTGCACAGACACTCAAACAACTTGAAAGTTATCCAAAATGACTAAAAGTCATCGGTGTAGGAGCAGGGAGAATTAAAATGAAGCTAAATATGATAGTAACTTAAGACAACTATTAACCTTGCATCATCAACACACAGGCATCACAATTCCATATAGCTCAAGCTTAAAAATTTAAGAAAGATAATCACCTAACCTCATTACAAAAAACACACATTGATCATCAAATCAACCTACTATACAGCTAAACTGCAAAAAACACTATTCATCTTTCTAGTTTCTACACATACATACAGTGGTGCAACTTAGAGGAGGCCGGACCGCGCCTCGGCCCGTGCGGTTTTTTCTCCCAGTAGTGTTAAATTTCAGGTTTTCGAGAATATTTTTAAATGTGTATTGGTTCGGCCCAGGCTGATTTTATCTCCAAAAAACATCGGCCTATGCTGAGTTTTTAGGTCAAGATCCGCCACTGCATACACTATTCCACATTTAACTTTCTACAAAGCAATTCAAGTGCAAAGAAAAAAGAAATAAGCTTTAGGGAACCTTAGATTTCAATTGATCTTAGTCGGTCGATTCAAACTACTGTTTCGAAACAAAGCGACTCAGTTTCAAAGAAAAAGGTTAAAAGCATAAAGGACTTACTTGTTGATCTGAAGAAGACAAATAAAGTTACAGAACCAGACAACTAAAATTCAATAATTGGGAAGACACTTTATATTGATATTGTTCATATAGTTGAATCTACAAAAGAAAATTCAGATCCTTCATGTTAAAAAATGCAATCCAGCTTCAATGAACCATTGGAGTCAGACATGCCTGCTGATGAATAAAAACATCAAATGAAATGAAATAAGTATTTAGTTCCTTATTTAAATTATAATTGTTTAATGATGCTAAAGGTAATCAGTAGTACCTAAAGGTTATGAACCAAGACTTTCTCAGTACCCTGCCCCCCACCACTGCCAAAGTCACCATCACTCGTGCTTGTGTCATACGCTACCTTCTGTATCT
Source organism: Helianthus annuus (assembly GCF_002127325.2). Lineage (NCBI taxonomy): Eukaryota > Viridiplantae > Streptophyta > Magnoliopsida > Asterales > Asteraceae > Helianthus > Helianthus annuus. The sequence continues at coordinate 36,950,773 of NC_035447.2, read as the reverse complement.
TAAAAAAAAGGCACATGATGAAACCAGTGTAGTTATGTCAAAGCTCTTATTGCTATTTTCACCTTATTAAACCTAAATTTCCAAATAAAAAAAATACATCTTACTGAATCTGCAATTCAAAATTCATGACTTGCAATCACAAATACAATCCATATACTTAGTTTTATGTAAACTGAGTAATAATAAACATTAAGCATAAGAAACATTGTTCCAAATAAATAAATATAATCATAAAACCTAATAGTGAATCCGAGAAAAAATTCAGATCCATCTACTTTGAGTTTAACCCTAACCCTGTTAGAATTTGGAACCAAAGTCTGCAATGCTTTCAAGTTCCTCACCCTGCTCTGCTCATCTAGCTTTACTCCGACCACCACTGTCACTCCTCCGGCCAACTCTCCGGCGAGCTCCGTTTGAAGTTTTCTGTAATTTCAACTAATCGAAATCAAAATTAATCAAAGAGGATGATGTAAACTTACCGAAAATCTCCTGTTTTGATCGAACGAAGAAAAAAGAATCATCTATCGAGCCCTAGATCAAGCCTCAACAAAAAACAATCAATTACAACCAAGTTGCACCGTATGGAACCCCATACGGCCGAAAATTATATGAATCAGGTTACAGATTACAAATCAAAACAAACTTACCAGGTTACTTTTGATTGTAAAGAGATGAGATCTAGGGTTTTTCAAATAGAGAAAACTGTAAGGAGGCAAAGGATGAAAAGAAAGGTGTGTGTTAATTCTGGAATTAGGGTTCGTGATTGTAGCAACTTTCAATAAATGGGAGAATCAAAAAGGAAACTCCAAATCAATGCAATTGATTGTGTTGCTGGCGAAGAAAAAGAGCGGAGGACACTTCTAGTTTTAGCGCTCAATTCTTTTCATTAGGGAGTATTAGGATGCCACGTGGCATCAAGTGGCCTAAACAAATGCCATGTGGCATAAGTTTGTTTTGTTTTAATATAGATAGTAGATAAATCGCTGTAAAGGTACCAACATAAATCCAAAAACCAGAACATTCTTTTAAGGAATGAACGGAGAAACATACTTTGGTTGTTAGCATGGCATGAGTTTAGAAAAACAAAACAGAACTGAGAAATGGTCTTGGTTGTAGGGCTGTAAACGAGCCGAGTCGAGCCGAGCTAGACCCAGCTCGAGCTCGGCTCGAACTCGATTCGAGCTGGCTCGGCTCGAGCTCGAATTTCAAATCGAGCTGAGATTTGAGGCTCGAGCTCGGCTCGATTAGAATTCGAGCTAGCTCGACTCGGCTCGATCTAGCTCGAACTAACAAAGAACCGCAAAAATTATTACTTAAAAAGCCCTTAAAAATGAATTTCTTTATAGCCTAAGGGCCATAATTGCCATTTAATTTAACCATATGGCTAAATATGCAATTATAAATAGTTTATTCACTTTCTCCTAGTCTTTACCTTCTTTTATAGGGGAGATACACCCTTAGTTTTTGTTTTCTAAGCGATGTGGGACAAAAAAATGAAGGATGTAAACCTTATCGAGCCAGCTCACGAGCTCACGAGCCGAGCCAGACCAAGCTCGAGCTCGGCTCGTTTATAAATCGAGCCGAGCCGAGCTGGCTCGTTTTCAACCGAGCCAATTTCGAGCCGAGCTTTCTTCGAGCTTTTTTCGAGCGAGTTTCGAGCGAGCTGCGAGCCACGAGTTTTTTGAACACCCCTACTTGGTTGGTATTGTTTAGTGTTGGCTTTTACTATCTTGTAAATGGGAATTTACAAAAATAGCAGTTTAACCAAGTGCATTTTCAAAAATATCAAGCTCACGCGTCTTTGGAGCGGCGCATCAAGCACTTGATGCGTCCATATGCAGACACCCAATAAAAAATGGACACGTGTCCTTTCAAATGTTGCAGGTGCGCCCAGACGCATCCCATGCCTCCCAGACGCATCCCATGTCCTACCAGGCGCATCGTTTAATGAATTTTCAAAAATGCATCTCGTGCTTGATGCGCCGCTCCAAGGATGCGTGCACTTGACATTTTTGAAAATGCACTTGATCAACCGGTATTTTTTTCTTTTGTAATTTTCCCCATGTAAATTATTTTTCCAATGCAAGTCAGTCAACCATTCCTTTCATCTCTTTCTCTCACACTCCCAACAGAAAAGATGTATCATAAACCTTTGTCTCCTTAACAGTGTGTATATTATTTGAATATAATTAGTTTAAGTGTTCAACTACAATAAATCTAATTAAGTTTGTTGAACTAATAATTTTGACTTAAAATAAACAGTTTAGACGTGACTCTAACAAACCAATCTTGATTTACGTAATTGTTGCTACACCGATCCATTGGATTGGAGATCCGGATACATCGCCACTGCAGCTGAGTAGATGAATCACCACACTTCGCTTCTACGTCTAGTACTAAGTATGTAAAACCTATTAGACTATGGGCCCACGGGCTCAATTAGGTTTCTAGGGTTACTCGTAATCTCTATATATTGTAATCTTCTTATTCAATAATAATCATTCAGTCTTTAATAATCTTACATGGTATCAGAGCCAGCCTAGGCTCTATACCGTTTCCGCCGCGTCACACACAAATATACAAACCCTAGCCGTCACTACTTGAGAAAAAAAAACCTAGACAGGGCGGCGTGCCGCCACTGCCGCCCTGTCCGGTCTTTGTTTGTTTTCCGTTTGCATTTTTTTTTCCAGTTTTGTGTTCAAATAAAGCTTCGTCTTCGATTCTAGATTCACCGTTCTTCTTACGGTCTCTTACCACACAGATGATGCTACGGCTCATCCTGTTGATTTCGCATCTCCGTCAAGCCGCCCCTTGCCGTCGTGCCGCCGCCGCTTATTAGACTACGGTCTTCCACCGCGCCGCCTGCAGGATTACGATCCGCCGTCGCGCCACTACCAGCCACCGCTGCACTGCCGTATTGGTTGCCTCTTATAGGATTATGTGATCATTCAAAACTGTGGAACGAAGATTATGGATTGAAGATTGCAAGATTGTGGATTTTGACCGAAATCGAAGACAGTTTTTTAGGGTTTATTATTGTTTTTGTTTTTCAGTCTAAGCTTCTAGTTCCATCCGCTACGACTGCGGGGGAGTATTAGACTATGGGCCCACGGGCTCAATTAGGTTTCTAGGGTTACTCGTAATCTATACTATATAATAAAAGAAACCAATTTTGGGACACTTGTCATCATATTAGGCAATGTATCTTATAGATAATTATAATTTAGTTTAATCTCTTCTAATTAAATATAAATTAATTTTAGTTTAATCTCTTTTAGAAAAAAAAATCATAATTAGTTTATTAACCAAACATATTTTTCATTAAACTATCTAACGAAAAATTTTAAACTTTGTTTGATGAAAAAGAATAGAATTGAAGTTGGCTTCATTTTTTTTTTCTTTTTTAAAAAATTAGAGTAAATTGTCATTTTAGTCCCTAAGGTTTTTCTAAATTTGCCATTTTAGTTCAAATTGTTTTTTTCTCTCTGGGTCCCCGACTTTTCCCTTTGGTTGCCGACTTTTTCATTTTGTCTAACTCCATCCAAAAACCCCACTTTTAACCATGGGTATTTTGGGGATTAATTTTTAAAATGTTTTTACTTGCAGATTTGATCCATTCTTTTAAAATGGGATTTTCGGATGGAGTTAGGCAACATGATCAAAATGATAACAAAAGGGAAAAGTTAGGGATCCAGAGAGGAAAAAAACCTATTTAAACTAAAATGGCAAATTTGGACAAACCTAAGCGACTAAAATGGCAATTTACTCAAAAAATTACCTACATCTACCAAGTAAATTAAAGAAACTAGAGCATATTGATAAAAATTAATTGCCATATATTAGACCTAAACTAACTAAAATAGATTACTATTATGAAGTTCATCATTTTTTTTTATGTCTGGTATTTTTTCACTTATGATAAGTGGGATGGCTTGATGATATAATCTATTAAATAACTTAAACTGCAATATAAATTATATAACTAAATCGATCTATCAATATATATATATATACACACATATACATACACACACATATAATAAAGTAAATCAATTTAAGACACATGACAATCATCAAGACTATCTAGAATTCTATTTCCCCGTCTAAAACATAATCCTTGGCTCTGTTGTTATTAGCTTGAATAATGGTCCTGTTTTTTACAAATAATTAATTAGTGTGTCAAATATGATGAAATTGCTATTTTAGATATTTATCCATTTTTTTTAAATTAGAATGTTATAGAACGTTTTGTGCATTAAAACATACTTTGGCCAGCTTTTGATCTATTTGACCTGTTTTGTTTTTTAAAATGTCCCATGTATAAGCGTTGGAGGTAAAATCACTTGAATCAACCCAATCAACTAAAGTGATTGGGTCTAGATTGCCACTCTACTCATTACTTAACTGTATAATATTACAAGCACATTACAATAATTTTTTAAGTCAGGCTTTATCAAACATATCATATTTACTGGCGGAAACTAGCGCAACTGGAGCCTTGGCTGGAGGGATGTTGGATGGGGCTGCTCAATTGTTTGTTGCCCATGCCATCGCATTTGCGAGGCGGTGGAAACTAAGAGAGTATATAATAACAATCATCGAAAGTCAAAACAGTTTCTCTTATGCTTCTATATATTTTTATAAATAGCAAATATGACGATGTTTCATTCTTTTAATGTCGTGTATCCACCATTGTCATGCATCTAATCATGAACCTTATATATACAAGGGCGGGCTCAAGTGTTAAGGGAAAATGTTATGGGGTTTGAAGGGTGGAAACAACTGAATTTGGATCATATATGAGGAAAAGCATAGCAGAAGCAAGAGACAGAGGAAAAGAAATGCTTGGTAGAACTTACTTTTTCTAAACCTAATTTCGAATTTCATTTCTTGATTTATAACTTTTCTAGGCATATACTTATGTAATCCTTAGTTTGATTTTACTTTTTCTTGCAGAATCTATATTCATTATAGGTTTATAGTTTTGTGGTGTTTATCAGCACTTAAATTGAATGGATTTATGTTTCATTGTATTATTTCAGTTTATTTACAGTATTATTTGGAACTTGGAAGGATGATTGATTTTAGGCAAATAATGAATACTATTACTGTACTAATACTCTTAACAGTAAACTTCAAATAAAACTTTATATTGCACGTTTTAAAGTTTGGTTTCATTTTAGACAATTAAAACATTAAAGTATTTTCGTTGGTTAAACCGCGTGTACACGCGGGGTTTAACCTAGTCTCTATATATTGTAACCTTCTTATTCAATAATAATCATTCAGTCTTTAATAATCTTACAAAACCATGATGAACTCGTTAGAAGGTGTCCAATGTCAAAACCTCGGGACCATCCTCCGACATGCAAGGTAGGATTGAATTCATGTATTAGGCAAGGAGATAAATGGGCTAGGATGTTGATGGACCTTCATGTATCAGGCCTCTATCTCTTGGACCGGGTCTAGTGTCTAGTTAGAAATTAGAACTTAGAAGTATACTCTACATTAATCTTAAAAAGTCAATATTTTCACACACTTTATTATGTTATTATTAAAATCTTATACTAACATCATCTTTTATATCTTATTGACTTATTGTATTGCAACTAATTACAAAAAATAATTATTTAAGTTTAATCTATTTTCAAACAACCCTATGGTACAACCAAAGTCTTTGCCATAGTTAGGTGGGACTGCTCACCATCTTTTGTCAGTACTTTCAACCTTTTGAGTCTGTCAGAGTCACAAACAAACCCTTAAAGAAGCAGAAAAGAACCACAATCTTTTCACAAGCTTTCTATCTTTATCATTTTCTTTGATTCACCCTTTGTTGTTTAGCTTTTGTTTCTTAAGATGAGGTCAATCATGGCTGCCAAAACCCCTCAAGACACTTCCTTTTCATTCTCAAGAAGATACTTCCACTGGAAAAAGAAAGATGAAGGTGAAGATGATGAAGATGAAACCCTCCATTTTCGATCATCATCACTCGCCTGCGTTGTAACCGCGGACGACATGAATCTGGATGACCACCACCTTAACGTACAGGCGCCCCAGATACTACATGGGGCACCTCGGAGAAAGAAACATGCAATCATGCCGGTTTCTTTTCTCCGGTCGGCTCTTACTTTTGGTAAAAGTAACAAAAGTAAGAGCCGACATAAAACTAAACCTAGTTTAGGCAAAACAACAAAAATAGTCGGTACCCTTTTCGGGTATCGTAGTGGTCATGTCCACATCGCATTCCAAGAAGATCCGAAGCTGGGCCCGGCCTTTCTGGTCGAGCTAGCCACCCCAACCAGCTTCTTGATCCGAGAAATGGCATCCGGGTTGGTTCGGATCGCCTTGGAATGCGATAAAAAGACCGCGAACAAGAAGGGGTTTAAGCTGCTGGATGAGCCACTTTGGAGAACATATTGTAATGGCAAGAAATGTGGTTATGCAATGAGGCGTGATTGTGGGCCGGATGAATGGAAAGTGTTCAATTCTGTTGGGCCGATTACTATGGGCGCCGGAGTGTTGCCGGAGGGCGGCGGAGGTGGTGGTGGTGAAGGAGAGTTGATGTATATGAGAGCAAGTTTTGAGAGGATTATGGGGTCAAAAGATAGTGAAGCATATTACATGATGAATCCAGAAAACAATGGAGGACCAGAACTTAGTATTTATCTTATTAGAGTTTGATATTTGAGTCTTTAAACTGTTAATGTAAGCCTTGGGCTTTCCTATGTATCATGAAGATTTGGTTGTTCATGTGTTTCCCATATAAGTTATAATACTAAGATAAGTTAATTAAGGTTTTTGGGTATCTGTTTTTTTCAAATTCTAAATTTTAGTTTTTTTTAATGGTAAATTTGGATCATTGAAGGACCACTAGAGTATTTTTTTTTTTTTTTTTTTTTTTTTTTTTTTTTCAGTAAGCTGATTTGTTGTTTACATTTATTGACATGTGAGTCCATGAGGGTAACAGTGTTTGTTTGACAGCTGAAACAAACCGAGTTAACAAATAGAGGTAGTTTAAGCGACTGGAATGACAAGAAATAGAAAGCATAGTCAAGGACACTCGTAGGTAAAAAAGAAAAAAAATATGGTCAAACAACAAGGTCGAAAACGGTAATGAACTCTAAGGTAGCGTTCGTTTCATAGAATGGAATGGAATGGAATTAGGAAGTTTTTCTTTGTAAAATTGATCTTGGTTGGGGGAGGGAGGAATTTAAAATCCCATGAATTTCTTTAATCAATGAAATTTGTGAGTATTTCAACATTCCTTAGAAATCCTTCACTCTAATGAAGGAATGGAATGGAATGTTGAAATAGTCACAAATTTCATTGATTAAAGAAATTCATAGGATTTCAAATTCCTCCCTCCCCCAACCAAGATCAATTTTACAAAGAAAAACTTCCTAATTCCATTCCATTCCATGAAACGAACGCTACCTAATAGGATTCTTTAACTTAAAATCTTCTAATTTTGCTTTAAAATATAGAGTTAAATGTCATTTTAGTCACTGTGGTTTGGGTTATTTTGACAGTTTAGTACAAATATTTCATTTTTCGCCTGTGGGTCAAAAAAAGTTTCACCATTATCATTTTAGTACACTGAGTTAACTTCATCTATTTTTTCTGTTAATGAGAAGGGCAATTCGGTCATTTTATATAGCCGAATTGTCATTCTAGTTAACAGAATTACATATAAAATGACCGAATTGCCCTTCTCGTTAACATAAAAAATGGATAAAGTTAACCCAGTAACTAAAATGGCAACAGTAAAACATTTTTGAACTCACCGATAAAAAATAAAACATTTGAATTAAACTCTGAAAATGACACAAAACTAAAATAGCTTTTAACTCTAAAATATAAATAAGATTGTTGTATTGATTGTAATCATTTACGTGTTTAATCACGTCGTGATTTATAAGGTATGCATGATGGGTGTCTATGACTTTATGTGATGTAAAATTGGACAATCAATGACTACTTTAGTGGTTCATCATGAATTTTTTTAACGGCAATGATAATTATATTATAATTATATTTTAATATATAAAGAATAAATCGTTCATCATGTATTCACATGTCTCCTTGCATGCATTTGGGAACGCACGCTTGCCCAAAAACCGGTTTTTGTGGACACATAATCAAGGTTAGGGATTTTGATTATATCTACTTTTTATATTTATATGTGGATACGTGAGGTTGGCATTAGAGACTTGAAACGATTGAAAATTGCAAGAGGGAAATATTTAAAACTTATTCTAAAAAAATTCATTTGTTTACAACGTACGTGATATTAGGTGACACATCCTTGATTACCGAACTCGTTTTCATGCATCAAAATAAAATATTTTAATATATCATATAACTTCTAAATATTTCATTTAAAAGAATATAATAAATATTATGTTGAATTTGTTAGAAACTTGTAATCTATCTATCTATTCTATATAATAAACTAAATCGATTGAAGACACGTGTCGTATTACTATAGATCTTCAGAATTGTTTTTCGCCCATTTTCCCCTAATTTAGTTAATATCTTTTCAGTTTAAATATTACTTATATATTTCCTAACCGATAAATTTAGTAATAATTATAGATAAGTTTTATTTTACATATTCTTTGAGTTTAAATATTATTTATATATAAATGATAATCCATAAGGCAATATAGAAAAATAAATATTTGAATTTACATATTCTTTGAGTTTAAATATTATTTATATATAAATGATAATCCATAAGGCAATATAGAAAAATAAATATTTGAACGTATCATTGTTTATGGGCTTATGAATATATATTTCTAAAAAGTAAATAATTGTAAAATATATTTACGTTTATGTATATAACAATAAAGATAAAACAAAGTTTTTTTTTTTTACCAAGTTTCAAGAATTTTCAAGACACGAAACTCAAAATTAAAAATGTCATACTATTGTTTTTAATATTTTCTACAATCCTATTTAAAAAATCATATATTATGCATTGAAACCCTTTAGAATTTTATTTTCTCGTCAAAACACAATTTCTTTAGTTTCATAGTTAATCCTAGATTAAAAATAATAAAAATAGAATGTCACACCTCCATAATACCACATGCGAAAACCCTCGCGAAGCGTGTGACGTACCAGGATCTAGCCACTAATCACATTTAACTATAATTAAAATACAAAGGGAAAATCCATTCAATGTAAACAGTGTAACTCAAACACCAGTTTAGAAATCAAATACGTTCAGCGGAAGCATTAAATATTGTTTAGTGAGTTCAACACAGAGTGATCAGAAAACATTTCAACTTTAGGCGTCTATCCAGATGCCACGACCCATGACCACTCCAGCGTCCCAGACAGCAAGTCCCGCATCAATGTACCTAACGGCCTACAAGCATGCAGAAAAAATGTATCAGCATAAAGCTGGCGAGTTCACAGTTTGTTAAACGTTTAGTTACCAAGTGTTTAGTTTAAAGACATGTTGATAATAACTCGATACCGCAAGATGGCTGTTTGTTTGCCCTTTCCCCAATACCTATCAACATTGGTCGAGTGGTTAAGGTCATTAGTTCACGTACTGTTACACCCCTATTTTCCACGTGTCACCGGTGGGTCCGGTGGGGGTTACGTGACGTAGTTGATATCGTCATAGTCAAACAATACAAAATATAAATGCACAGCGGAAGCAAAAGATAGATTTATTTCAACCAAATTAAATTGTAATATCAAGTATCACAAACAGTTGAAATAGATCCACAGGCGGATCAAAACAAAGAGGAAACTTTTATTCAACGGACATCATGCATCCTAAGCTTGCGAGACTTTTATTGATGCTAAGGAGTAGCCAACCTATTACGCGTAGTACCTGCACTTAGCCTTTTTGGAAAATACGTCAGTTTACACTGGTAAATATAATTTAACTGACTCATTTTGAAAAGGTTTAAAATTGATTTGAATGCCCGCGGCACAAAACTTTTTATAACTTGGGATAATTATTTGCTTATAATCTTGTAAAAGAATTACATGTTTGTTATGCGTTCAGTTGTCCGGGTCGTGCCGGGTTAAAGAATTACATGTTTGTTATGCGTTCAAACGGGTCATTTTGACAACACCTAACCACCAACTGGTTAAGGTCAATTACCCGACCAAGCGGTATTTTATATACCGTACCCCAAGCCCGTATAAAGGGAAAATAAGTTAAATGTATTTACCTGAGCTAAATATAAATTTAATCCCAGCCGTATCAAATCAGAAAGTACAGATAGCTTTTACTGGGCTCCTATATCTGGAAATGAAGGTTTTAATAACCTATTAGAATCCTAACGGGTCTTTTAATTTAGCCTAAGCTTAGACCGGTTAGTTTTAAATGAAGATTACGGTTTAAACGCACGATAAGGTGAAGACTGTTTTAGAATGTGGTTTTGACCCGACAAGCTTGCATACTTGTTTAATATGGGTAACTTAACCACATTCTGGATTTTGAGACAGAAATGATATGGTTTAACCCGTTTCGGCTAAAATGAGTAAACTAGTTACATAAGTCGATCCGAACGCGTAAAGTGCGTAACGAGTAACCATAAGAGTCATATACAAGTTCCCTAAGTTAATATGCATTAAACATGTTGTGATATCAGTAAGGTACCTTCCATTATGCCCCAAATGGTTTTAAACCCAAACTATGCCTCATAAAGGCATTTTGGTCATTTTAAAGGGTGTAAAAGAGTTCAAATAATAATCTGGGTTACAGGTCTGATTAAATCAGTAAATATACTTAATTTAATAAGTTATAACAGTAGGGTATCATATATATGTGAAATTTATTACTTATAACCATACTATGCTCTGTAGGGGCATTTTGGTAATCTCACATAGGCCTAAAAGGTCAAAGATGGAATTCTGAGTTTAAAATATTTGTCTACTGTTTAGAATACAAAAATTTGCTGAATACATCAGTAAGTTTCAACCCCATATGCTTAAAAAGGTTCTAGTACATACTTATGCGTTAAAAACGCTTAAAAAGGCGACTTGGAGCCATTTCCGGGTTTGGTATAGAAAGCTGATATTTTTAAAATTCCACAAGGCTCAAAATACTTTATTTAACATATTAGATCAGTAGAAAAAGGTTTGGGGTCAATAGGATTTATAAAACTCATTTTATAGTCCAAAAGGGCAAAACCGGCATTAACCGACTTAAGCTTAGAACACTAAGTTATGCTCAGTCTAAAATTGAATAAAAATCTTTAAAAAACCCAAACTATTATTTTATATCAGTAGGGACAAAGTTTTGTATAGAATTTTGGGTTTAGATAGGCTATATGCAATTTACGCCATTTAATTACTAAAGAAACTCCTAATTACGCTAATGAGCATAACTCTTAATCTATACCAACTGATCTCAAATTTTAGGTGCAAGCTTATAAATCAGTAGCTAAGGTGTCTACCCTTTTATATTTTCAAAAATCATATTTTAAGGTCATTTGGGCATAATGGTCAACATATAAGCATTTAACGGAAACATGCATGTGAATAGGATGTCTAATGAACCAAGTTGTATAATCACAGAGGGTTATACTACCATGTAAATAGGTCCAAAAGAAGCTCTAAGGCAATCCTAAACTTGGCTTAAACGGGTCAAAACTGAAAGTCAAAGCAGAAGTCAAACTATGCGACTTTCGATTCCAAACCGAGCCTAAACTGAAAATTGTCGAGTTGAACATGTTTAGACATGTTCTTACATTAATTACCAAGTTATTTTAATGATCAAATAGGTTGCATGTATCCTACATTGCTAATTATGCATTAATCTGAAAATAAGTATTCTGTTGACTTTTTAAAGTAAGCTTTGACTCGACAATTAACATAGTTAGAGTGGGAATCTGAAAATACCCTTTTAAGGGTTTGTTACCCATATAATTACCTACTTATAGGTATTTTTAATTCAAGATTTTACTGGATAATTATTGACTAATCTCGAAGTCAAACCTTAATTACGACGGTTTGACTTTTAGCTAATTAACTAAGCTAAAACAAATTAAGAAATGTTAAGGTTACTTACAAGAGTCCTAACTAAGCTTAGGGACCACTAAGAAGTTGGCTTGATGTCCAGAGAGCTCTAGAGATGAAGTTGTGAACTTTTGCAAATGAATGAACAATATGGTCACAACTAGAGCTCCTTATATATAGAATTTAATCTTCTAGGATCATGCCAAGGAGGTCTACCAATGATTCCAGATCAAGACAAGTGCCCCCTATGCATGAAAACCTGTTGGTGCAGCCCTGGTATGTAAAAACAAGCTCCAAAGTCGGTTACACAGGTCTGACTGGCACCTGCAAGTTATTTCTGTCGCTGTGTCTCTCTCGCGGGCCACGTAAGACCATAAGGGACTCTTACGCGGGCCGCCTGGCCTGCCAGAACCAGCCAAACAAGTTTTAAAAATTGCATTTCAGCCCCTGGTCCTTTGTAACGTGGTTTTAAGTCCTATTTTTGCTATTTCAGCCCTCTAACCTTATTTTAAGGGCTTTAGGACCTTTACTAACTTTGTTAAGTCCCTTGTTAACCTTGTGATCACCCGAAAGACCTTGAATTTCAACGTTGACGCTTTTAACCCTTTCGTACACGAATTTGATCACAAGTTTCTCATACGATAACGAAACTTTATGAAATTTTTTACCACATATTCTAGTGAGTATAATTTACCGTTACAAAGCTTCGGGTCTGCTAGAAAGTCACTCAGAGGTATACTTTACACATGTTGACACATTTAGCCCCTGTGGTTTGTAATTCCTCACTTTCTTTCATATTTAGCTTCGTATGATCCATGATTTATTCGTTTGAAGGTATAAATATCTTGTAGGGCTATTTTTGAATATGATTATCCATTGTTAACACTTTGGACCCTTATATTCACCTAGTTTCCTTGTTTGTCAACTTTAGTCCCTCTAAAGTATTCTTTCACACGTTCAGAGCTTATGACACATGTTCATACATTATTGGACATGAATTTTTCAAGGTGTTACATATTCACCCCCTTAAAAGAAATCTCGTCCTTGAGATTTATGGAAACAATTGAGGGTATTTCTCTTTCATTGTGGACTCTAACTCCCACGTATACTCGGGACCTCTACGGGCATCCCATTTCACCTTGACAATAGGCACAAGCTTCCTTCGAAGCCTCTTTACCTGTCGATCCTCAAACGACACAGGTTTTTCCACAAATTTCAAGCCCTCATCTATGTGCACATCTGTATGTGGTATGACTAGCGATTCATCAGCTAGACATTTCTTTAGATTGCAGATGTGGAATACATTATCAATACCGCTGAGCTCTTCAGGTAAGTTTAACTTATAAGCCACTGATCCTACACATTCGATGATCTCGAATGGTCCTATGTACCTTGGGCTTAACTTACCTCTCTTGCCAAATCGCATCACCCCTTTCCAAAGTGATACTTTGAGCAAAACTTTATCACCAACCTCGAACTTGAGGGGTTTTCGCCTTTTATCAGCATAGCTCTTCTGCCGGTCCCGGGCAGCTTTTAAGCGATCGCGAATCTGGACAATCTTGTCCGTTGTCTCAAAGACTATATCAGGACCTGATAATTGAGTGTCTCCTACTTCTGCCCAACAGATGGGCGTTCTGCACTTTCTACCATATAGTGCCTCAAAAGGTGCAGCCTGAATGCTGGTATGGTAACTATTGTTGTAGGAGAACTCGATTAAGGTAGGTGCTTATCCCAGCTACCTCCTAAATCAATCACACATGCACGTAGCATGTCTTCCAAGGTTTGAATGGTACGCTCACTTTGTCCGTCCGTCTGAGGATGGTAAGCCGTACTGAAATTTAATTGCGTGCCCAGAGACTGTTGGAAACTTTTCCAAAAATGTGACGTATTTCTGGTATCCCTATCAGAGATAATAGCCACTGGTACTCCATGTAGAGACACTATCTTATCAACGTACAATTGGGCTAACATGTCCGAACTATAAGTTTCCTTAATGGGTAGGAAATGTGATGACTTAGTCAGTCTATCTACTATCACCCATATAGTATCATTTCCCTTCTTGTCTTTGGCAGCTTGGTGATGAAATCCATCGTCACCATTTCCCATTTCCAAGTGGGAATTTCAGGCTGTTGCAGCAAACCTGACGGCTTATGATGTTCAGCTTTGACTTGTGCGCACGTCAAACATTTAGCCACATAGGCAGCTATATACTTCTTCAAGCCTATCCACCAATAGTTTGCCTTCAAATCCTGGTACATCTTATCAGCTCTAGGATGAACGGAATATTTGGAACTGTGGGCTTCCTGAAGGATGACGTCCCGAAGTCCTCCATAAACTGGAACCTATATTCGTCCATTTAATCTCAGGATTCCGTCCTTGCCATAGGATAACTGTTCTTCAGTTACTCCTAGCTTTTCATCAGGATAGTTAGCTTCCAACATAGCCTCCTTCTGTGCAGCTAACAATCTTTCATTTAAACTATTCTTGATCTCAATGCTCTTGGCATTGATTCTTATCGGCTTTACTCTTTCTCTTCTACTCAAGGCATCTGCGACTACGTTGGCCTTGCCTGGATGATAACTTATCTCACAATCATAATCATTCAAAGTTTCCATCTAGCGTCGTTGCCTCATGTTCAAATCCTTCTGATTGAACAGATGCTGAAGGCTTTTGTGATCAGAATAGATCACACACTTAGTTCCATACAGATAATGCCTCCACAGTTTTAGTGCGAATACAACGGCACCCAGCTCCAAGTCATGGGTGGTGTAGTTCTTCTCATGCACTTTTAATTGTCGCGAAGCATAGGCAATGACCTTGCCTTTTTGCATAAGCACACATCCCATCCCGGTGTGTGATGCATCACAATAAACTACAAACTCATCAATTCCTTCAGGCAACGTCAGCACTGGAGCGTTGCTCAACTTCTGCTTCAAAATATCGAAGGATTCTTGCTGCTTAGGCCCCTAGTTAAACTTGCTATTCTTGCGAGTGAGAAGAGTCAGGGGTGCTGCAATTCTTGAGAAGTTCTCGATAAAGCGTCTGTAGTATCCTGCCAATCCTAGGAAACTACGAATCTCCGTAGGCGTCTTTGGCTCTTGCCAGTTCATGATGGCTTCAATCTAAGCGGGATCTACTTGGATACCACGCTCACTAACAACATGTCCAAGGAATTGGACTCCACGAAGCCAGAATTCACACTTAGAAAATTTGGCATGGAGCTTTTCTTGATAAAGCAGTTTCAGAATGCAACGGAGATGCTTTTCGTGGTCAGCTTGGCTCTTCTAGTAGATGAGGATGTCATCGATGAAGACGATGACAAATTTATCCAGATAAGGCTTGCAGACGCGATTCATGATAACCAATCCATGCCTATTACTATATCGAAACCAGCTAACTTAAATGGAAGGAGGGATAAGGGAAAAGAGTGGTTCTTAATGGATATGACACATCCGTCTAATACAGTTTGTAAAACCCATTTGAGATCTTTCAATGATATCGATCTTAACTTGTGAAGGTGCGGAAAACAATCACAAGCCGATTCAAGAACAATATAAATAAACAATAATATAATCAAAACACAAACCGGAAATCTTGCATTCAATGATGAACAAAGACTGATACAAGACTCTTGATGAGAAGCGGTTACACCTTGCTAGTCGCAATCACTGATCAACCTCAACCAAAAGGTTGAGGTTTGTTTAAATACAAAACAACTAGACTAAACCCTAGGCCCATTGCGACATCTAAGTGAACTAACCCAAACCTTATAAAATCGGCCCAACATGTAAACTAAACAAATACACAAACAACCCTGAAACTATATAAACCTACATGAATAAACCTTCAGGTTCCAACAATCTCCCCCTAGGTTTATGCATGCAGGTTCTTGATGCTTCAACTATCACGATCACCACCCAAACGATCTTTGAGACCACCGAAACCCTTTTTGCGAATATGAATGGCTGAAGCAACAGCTGCAGTCCATCCCTTGGAAATTTCTTCATACTTCTCAGTAGCTCTAATCTGATTCTGTGCTAACACCTCCAAATCCTCAAGAGCAAGATTGAGCAAATCCACTTGATCCACTAAGCGAAAGCTTACATCACCATCAGAAACAAACACAGCCTGACCAAGACGCTCATCATAAGCCCAGAAATGTAAGGACTTCAAAGCACCTTTTGGAATCTTTTTCACCAAAGGAATCGTCTTTTCCTTGTCAGTCACAGGCCAATGCACAATCTTCATACGCTTCTTGGTGAACGGATCTCTAACTCCTTTAACTGGCTTAACAAATGATTCTGCAGTACGCATTGATGGAAAGTTATGTAGAACTTCCCTCTTCAATCTCTCGAAGAACACATGTCCAGGACCTCCAGGTTTGTCATCTACATACGGTGCCTTGGACAACTCTGTCAGATCAACCTTTGTGAAAGACTGAAACTGACCTGGGTGTTTGTACCATTCTACAGGACCCACTTTCCTCTTAATCCACCATCTCTTTCGATCATGGTCAAAACCCCAGCTAACCACTCCAGAACGATTTCCAACTTGATCGTAGAGAGTTTCACCAACATCCATCAAATGGTGAGTCGAATGAGCATCATCATCATCAGGATTCAGATTTTTGTTCTTTAAAATCACCAACTCTCTTTTCTTCTTAATTCTTTCAGCCTTCTCTTTGTCTGCCACTGGATCAGTAACTCTTTTGAAATATTGTTCCATAGCAGCATTTTTCTCAGCTTCATCCTTTTCAAAAGCTTTTCTTCTATTTTCAACATCAGTCGGATCAGAAAACTCTTGCCCAAATTCCTTCTCCAGCTTTCCACGTAAATCATAAACCATAGTAAACAACAAACTGACATCTCCTTGAAGTTGTTCAATTTGTTGATTCTTTTGCACTATGATATC
This sequence comes from Helianthus annuus, assembly GCF_002127325.2. Lineage (NCBI taxonomy): Eukaryota > Viridiplantae > Streptophyta > Magnoliopsida > Asterales > Asteraceae > Helianthus > Helianthus annuus. The sequence goes on along the minus strand of NC_035447.2, from coordinate 36,933,871 downwards.
TTCAAGTTGGATAATCTTTGCTTCTTTATGAATCGAATCTTACTCAACTATAATTAGCCTTTTCTTCATCTCTCTCATGCTAATGAACTCATCATCATCACTTGAGTCATCAAAATGCATCCCAAATGGCTCTTCAGGTCTCTTACCACTTGAACTACTAGGCATATCAAGATCTACTCTAGAAGGACCTGCAAATTCCGTAGCACTAGGTATCATTGTCTCAACAGCAGTATCAGCACTAACACTTGTAACCTGAATATCAGCAGTAGTAGTCTCCAAAACATTACTTTGAGTGGAAAAATCAGACTTAAAAATATCTTCAACATCAGTGGTAGTATCAGTGACATGTGCCTCAAAATCAAAGTCATAAAGACCTTCATCATCTTCATCGGTAATCACGGGTTGATCTTTGTTTTGCTCAACATACATTCCGAGCCGAGGATCCCTCCTTTTTCGCTTCAATGGTAGGGAATCAGGATCCTTTGGGTTCTCACTGGACTCTTCATTAGAAACTGAAAGATCAGAAGGAGGATTTCCCATCTTTTCAGTTACAGATTTTAATAACAGAGCCAAACTCTCAGCAGAAATCACAGGTGGAGCAGTAGTAACAGCAGTAACAACTTCAGCTCCAGGAGGAAGCTCTTCATCTTCACCAGAATCACACATAATTTCAATTCCTTCATCGTCAGAGTCAATTGTCAAAAGCTCTGTCTCAGGCTCATCTTCAACACCCCTCTGAATATCATGTTCTTCAGCAACAATAACATTTGCAGGCACAACATTCTCTTGAGCAGGTTGCGCTATCACAGGATCAGCAACAACATCTTCAGTCTCTGAAAATTGACCAAATTTCTCCAACGGAATTAATCCTTTAAACTTCTTTTCAGTACCCTTCTTTGAAGTGAGAGCACCAAAACAAGCTGGACCCATAGGCTTCAATTCCAATGTATTTCCAGATCTCCCCAACTCTGGAAGTAAAACTTACAAGTAAACCAGTGCTTACACACTAGCTACCCTTTTCCGAATGCTCCGCGGGACCACCTACCACTAGTCAATAACGCGCATTAAAAATCATTTGTAAAAACCTTGGATACATGAGAAATTTGTCCTTCCTGACTCCTAGCACATTCCTTTTCATAGCTTCCAAAATATACTTCGAATAGTTGAACGGTTCATTAGTTATCACACAAACTAGAGCAGCAGCCTGTGTACTGTTTAGCTGATCCGTGCCCCCTCTGTTCTCGGATATACACAAGAGAAACATGTGCAGCAGAAGTCGCCAATAAGGATGCACAAATTTCTTAACCAGAGGTGGATATCTTCCTTCATAACTCAGTCTAGGCAAAATTGCTTCAACTGTGCCAGCTGGAAGCTCGATCGAATCTGTTTCTTGATCATTGAACTGCAAAACTTCTCGGATCATCTGCTCTGACACAGTAACAACCTTCTTTTGAATTTCAGAGACAATAAACTCCTTTCCTTCAACAACTTCAATTTTCGCATTCTTCCAGAACTCTTGAACAAGACTTTCATAGATAACTGGATTATCTCGTAATGCGTGAACGATGCGGCAACTGTTGAGACCTTTCATCAATGATGTATACAATCTTCTGTGCTTCTCTGGAGGAGGTGCTAAGTATCCAGCCTGATTATGTGTTGCAATGAACTTCAAATCCATAGTCTGCACAAAACAGAAGTGCATTACAAACATTGACAGTTATATTTTCACAAAACTTTAGATTTCAAGGTCAACACTTTTGACCACATCAACAGCATCATAACTCAGATTTGTTAATCTTGACTCGAGACCAGTTACTGTTGACTCGAGACCATGAGTCGAGACCATGAGTTCCCGAGTCGAAATCAGGAATCACCAAGTCGAGACCATGAGTCGAGACTCTGAGATCTCGAGTCGAGACCTTGAGTCGAGACCTAAAGATCTCGAGTCACAATCATGAGGTTGCGACTCGCAATCACTAGTCTCGAGTCCTTATGATATCTGAGTCGAGACTTCCACAAACAACTTTATCCTTTCACTATTTTGGATCAAAATCCAGAAACATCTTATGATCCGTTTGAAGACCAAAATATGTTAAGTTAGGGTTCTTGATCATCTTCAAAACACCATCCGATCATCATCAAATCTTCAAAACATCTGCAAAACTTCAAACAAAACTTCATCATACCTTAAATAAACAGTTAATCGAGACCAGAAACACCAAGTATGATGACTCGAAACCAGAGATTTATGTCGGAATCAAATCGGAAACACAAAGATCAAAGATTTACGCCGGAACTTTGAGAGATTTTTTTTGAAGGTCTCGAGTGAGAAATGAGGTCTCGACTCGAGACCCTTAACTTATACCTAAACCCAACTGAGTGGGCCTGGGCCGGAACAACTGTTTGGGCTTAAAAAACTGATAATCTTTGAAAAGATTTTCTTTTAACAAATCAAATATAATCAAATCCATTAAACAGTTAATAATTATAACCCATTAAACTTTCTGAGCATGATTTGCAGAAACCTAAAAAACAAAAATAAACAATAATAAAAATTATTATTTACAAAAATAAAATAGGAAAATAACAAATATTACTCAGGGATCAAATCACAGGGTTTCGGGCTTAACTTCACTTATCAACACTGATCTACTACCGAATGATCTAGACGATTGCCAGTATATTTATCCACTTAAACTCATCTCCTTAGACCTTTTCCATATAACTGCCTGTAACGAATTTTATCATGTTTTAATTTCTTAACAGTGAACACCCAAGCAAATACTAATCAAATCCCAGAAGTATAAACAGCACACTCTATCATGCAAGTAGTTTCCCTACCACATATTTCACAAGTCCAATCCAGATCTCTGAAAGCTTAACTGGGAATAGACTAAGAAGAGAATAGAATAGATCTTTTACAGAGATGATATAATATACAGATCAAATGAGTTTTTCTCAATTTGATATAGGTTTATTGGGGTTTCTTTTGGGCACTAGAGGGCCTCTTTCTGGTGTATTCGATCTACAACGCGACAACGTACAGCTAGGTCAGCATATATCTGGATGCAGCAGAAGCTGTCGTTGCCTAGCACCTCCAGGTCAGCATGTATCTGGATGCAGCAGAGGAGGTACATGACTTTTTCAAAGAAGATTTCAGAGACAGACCAAAATTGTGTGTATCGGGATAACATACAGACATTCAAATAGACATGAGCTAATTCCAAGTGATTTTCTTTCCTGAGGTCATGTACTATTTTAGTTCTGAACAAAACAGCCAATATTTCCAGTCTTAAGAATAGAGCCTACCAACACATCAATTCTAGAGTCAAACTATTTCGATACCGGTTTTACATGAGTCAGCCCTTGACCATAATGTGAAAATTCATTTCATTTCCCAGTCATGCAACGCCTCTTTTTGTATTTTTCTATTTTTTAATGTTTTTGTATTTTTCAAATTTTTATTGTTTTTGTATTTTCAAAATTTTCTCCCCCTAAATTTGAGCATAAATAAAAACTACCTAAGAATAGAAAACTTTATGAACAAATTTACCTACGAAACAAAAACATGTTCAGTCAGTGAAACGGATCATTTTCAGAAAATCCACAAGCACTTTGAATTTTGAGCTGCTGACAGGTTTGGTGAACAAATCGGCAGCATTTGCATCTGTGTCGATTTGTTCAAGTGTGATAAGACCTCTGTCGAAGCAGTCTCTAATGAAATGAACTTTTATGTCTATGTGCTTGGTTTTGGAATGAAAGGCAGGATTTCTAACAATTTGTATTGCAGCATCATTATTGCAGTAAATAGTAGTGTTGAGATAAGTCAAACCGTAGTCCTGCAATTGATGTTGCATCCACACCACTTGAGAGCAAGATGCAGAAGCAGCAACGTACTCAGCTTCAGCTGTAGATATCGCCACTGTTTGTTGTTTCTTGCATTGCCAAGAAATGAGCCTGTCGCCCAGAAATTGACATCCCGCTGATGTAGATTTCCTGTCACTGTCAGTACCTCCAAAGTTGCTGTCAGAAAACGCAAACAAGTCAAAATTGGAATCCCTCGGATACCACATACCAAACCGGGGTCGGCCTTTAAGGTACCGAAAGATTCTTTTAACAGCAATAAGATGAGAAGTTTTAGGATTAGCCTGATATCTTGCACAGTTGCAGACATCAAACATGACATCTGGTCGGCTAGCTGTCAGATACATCAACGACCCGATCATAGACCTATACTGACGTTGATCCACGGGAGATCCTTCTTCATCTTCAGTCAATAATGGTCTCTCTGCCATTGGTGTTTCAGCTGGTTTTGCGTCTGAAAACTTGAATTTTGCTAGCACGTCATCCACATACTTCCCTTGATGAATCAGAATCCCTTGAGAATTCTGCTTGACTTGTAGACCCAAAAACAGTGTCATTTCCCCGAGAGCACTCATTTCAAATTTCTTCTTCATAACTCTCTCAAACTCCTTGCAAAGCTCCTCACTTGTAGACCCGAAAATAATATCATCGACATAGATTTGAACTAAGATCTGATCCTTGCCCACTTTCTTGATAAACAGAGTCTGGTCTATCGTGCCACGTGTGTACCCATGAGCCAGAAGATGTTCAATCAGTGTGGCATACCAAGCTCGTGGAGCTTGGTGTAATCCATACAATGCCTTGTCTAGCTTGTAGGCATATTCTGGATGATCTGGATGCACGAAACCTGGTGGCTGCTCAACAAAGATTTCTTCCTTCACATCTCCATATAGAAACACTGTCTTGACGTCCATCTGATATACAGTGAACCCCATATAGGACGCGTAAGCTAAGAAGATCCGGATGGCTTCAAGTCGGGCAACCGGAGCATATACTTCATCATAATCCAGACCTTCTATTTGTCGAAATCCCTGAACCACCAGCCTTGCTTTATTTCGAACAATAACCCCTGCAGAACAAGTCGAGACTGTTGATGGTTGCGAGTCGAGACTGGAGCAGGACAAGTCGAGACTGTTGATAGTTGCGAGTCGAGACTGGAACAGGACAAGCCGAGACTGTTGATGGTTGCGAGTCGAGACTGGAGCAGGACAAGTCGAGACTGTTGATGGTTGCGAGTCGAGACCGGAGCAGGACAAGTCGAGACTGTTGATGGTTGCGAGTCGAGACTGGAGCAGTACAAGTCGAGACTGTTGATGGTTGCGAGTCGAGACTGGAACAGGACAAGCCGAGACTGTTAATGGTTGCAAGTCGAAACCTGCAAAAACAGATATGAGATAAACACTGTTGACTCGTAATCCCTGATTTTCAGCACTTTTCAAAAATTCAAAGATATCGTAATCTTTGAATTTTCTTTGATCACCAACTCCCGAGAAATCAGCTAACAATTTTTCTGAAATCACACAAACCAAAATCAGTGATATCTTTCAATGATTACACCAAGAACAATTTGAATATTTGACAATTTTCACTGCAAAACAAACACCAAAACCGGATTAGTAGCAACGGATGTTCTTGAATCCGATTGATATCAAAACCGAACCAAGAATGGTTTCTTGGCTCTGATACCAATTGTAAAACCTGTTTGAGATCTTTCAATGATATCGATCTGAACTTGTGAAGGTGCGGAAAACAATCACAAGCCGATTCAAGAACAATATAAATAAACAATAATATAATCAAAACACAAACCGGAAATCTTGCATTCAATGATGAACAAAGACTGATACAAGACTCTTGATGAGAACCGGTTACACCTTGCTAGTCGCAATCACCGATCAACCTCAACCAAAAGGTTGAGGTTTGTTTAAATACAAAACAACTAGACTAAACCCTAGGCCCATTGCGACATCTAAGTGAACTAACCCAAACCTTACAAAATCGGCCCAACATGTAAACTAAACAAATACACAAACAACCCTGAAACTATATAAACCTACATGAATAAACCTTCAGGTTCCAACACAGTTGATGCGGTTTCTATGGTTCCATCAGCTAATTCCACTTCATACTTTACACTTAAGGTCTTAACAGGCATTTTCAACAATTCACAAAACTTATCATCTACAAACGATTTATCAGCTCCTGAATCAAATAATACTCTTGCGTAGACATCATTAATAAGAAAAGTACCTGTTATGACATTGTCATCCTGAACAGCTTCCTTCGCATCCATGCAGAAGACCCTTGTGTTGGTCTTCTTTCCCTCCTCAGCCTTCTTTGCAAGCTTTGGGCAGTTAGTCCTAAGATGCCCCTTTTCATTACAGTTATAGCACGTAGCATCCTTGATTTTCTTACAATCCAATGCCTTGTGGTCTAATGACTTGCAAATCCCACACGCTTTCGGCTGGGACTGAGACTTCGACTCATACCTGCACCTCCCAAAATGGTGCTCCTTGCAAACCTTACATTTGGGTTTATCACCCGTGTAACATTCCCATTTTTATCATATAAGAATTATAGGTTTATTTAAATTTATTAGCCACTAGTAAGTAGTTTATTTTAAATATTCAACCCAAATAGTTTTAAAAACTATTTTATATATATATATAGTTGGTTGAAATATTATACTAATCAATTGGCTTGTATATGGGTGACCTTTCTAATAAAATAAAAGTCTATAAAAACTTATATTATTAAACGGGTAGTCTACGGGTAAATTGATTATTAGAAATATAAAGTACCTAGACGGACCTAGGAAGCGTATAATAATTAAATTATAAAAATACATTATATTTAAACCTACTCTATTATTAATGAAACTTGGTTCAAAATGTAGACACAAATATTCTCATTCTAAATACATATTCATTGTTTTGTAAAAAGTTATATTTTAGAAGTTATACGCGCCAAATAACTAAAGCAGTTGAATTAATTATAATTATAATAAAACTTACTAATGAAAAAAAATAATAAAATAATAATTAATATTCGTTTGAAAGATAAGAATCAAAATAAAATAAAATAAATAATAATAAACTTAAGATTTAAGATATATGTCAACGTTTAATAATAAAATAATAAATAAATAAATAAATCAAACTAACACATTAGTAAAGCTAACGTGTACCACTTGAAAATACGAGAGTTAAATATTGATGATATGTGTACATTATAATATTAAAATAATCAATAAACTTCAAGTGTCATTGATTCATTAAATGAAAGAGTGGTGGTGGACAGGAGACGTGTCCCCTAAAGTCCAACAATTTTTCTATAAATAGGCATAGATAGATTCAAAACAAATTGCTAAAACATTCTGTTCTCAAACTCTTTCGATCGCTCCTCTCTATAAAAAATTTATATTGTCTATTTTTAATAAAGCCCTGCATCGTTTTAAGTGTTTTTACTTCCGATCACCGCTACCCTTTCCGATTGATCTGAGCCTCATAACTTATGTAAGGGCTCTGCCCGACTAAGTTGTTGGGATTCGGTCTCGGGACATCGGGACAAGGTTGAATGAGGGGTACTATACATAAAACAAGTGCATTATATATTTTTAAATAATTCAGAAGTTATACCCAATATTTTCTAGTTGAACCCTAAAGTTACAAAGTGGGTCCATTCTCTTTTCTCACCGTTTTATTTCCTTTTTGTGATTTACCCAAAACTATTATTTATTTTGTAAACAAATCTCATCAAAAGCCATATCCATTATTTTATTTACCCAATAGAAAACCCTAATAGAGACACCCAAGTAATCCTGCACAACTCCTAAAATTTTCATAACTATCAGAATCAAGATCAGGGCCCCTAAACCTCAGGGGGGGTATTCCCTACTCGACGATTATCCATATAGTTTGCTGTCAAAAATGAATTTATCGTTTCCGTCGACTCAGCTAACCTACAAACACACGTGGCAAGCCTATGATGAAACGTGGCCCGCCGCGTCACGCGACGCCCCCTATGGGACCCCTCGCGTCCCGCGAGGGGGTCAAACTTCAGCTATAAATAGAAGGGGTTATGAGCAGTTCAGGGGTGTCAATCAAAATTCTCAAAAACGAAAATAGACTACTCTAATTCATAAAATACATTCACAATAGCGAGGCGCTGCTACGATACCGGGTATTAACTCGATCGCTGCTACGATTCAATGTCCGATCGATTGAAACTATCCGACCGGATGTTTAAGCGCTATCCTTTGTCATTAGTCGTGATTCCGACAGGATGTTTGAGTACCACCCGAACTCAGGGAATACTCTGTCATTCGTTGTGAATCTGATGGATGTTTAAGTGATTGCACTTTGTCATTCGTTGTGAGGGTTTTAATCTCGTGAGTTATCGTAAATGTTGTATTAGTTACTTACCTAGTTCGTGTGCACTAGGTTACAAGGCTAATCAATAGGCTAAGCTCTGCCTGTATAAATCTGCAATATATCAAGGCTTATCTGTAGACTAAACTTTGCCCCTATGAATCTGCATGCTTATAATGTGAGTCATTCTCTTTTTATCAACTGTTTTACAAAACTTCAAGTTATTTTCAAAGTTATAATTACAGGAATTAAGTCTTTGTAATCACCAAATTACAGCCGGTATGTGGGGTTTTGTATACATTACTTGATAATCTTCACCATTGGACAACGAGTTAACCAAGGGGTGATATGACCATAGTCACAGACACCATTGGACGAATGGGCCAATGGGTCGAGTGACAAATACTGTGGGTAGTTGGTTGATATCAGAAACATTGTAATCGCTCTTAATACTGTAAATTATAACAAATGTGTCGTTTTAGTAAAAATGAATGAACTCACTCAGTATTTCCCGCTAACAAAACCTTTTTAAAACGCATTTCAGGTAATTACAGTAGATTGGAGTAAGGATTGGATCCTGCACTAAAGGACTTCAAGAAGTGGCTTATTTTATTAAGAAATATCGTTTATTAAAAGCTACCCTTGTAAAACATGGGTTTATCCCATCTATTTCATAAATAAAATCCGGTGTTTTTAAACTCTGATATTTTTCCTAACTCACGATCCTGATGAAATTTCCACTGGAATGTTTTTCAAAAGTAATCACCGGTACCACTTGACTGCTCGCAGCTCCCGATTCCGGCCAGGATGGGGTCAGGGGTCGTGACAGTAAAGGTGGTATCAGAGCCACTGCCTTAAGCCTATAAGTGTTGTGATAATAATACTTAAGCTTAAATAAAAGAGTTAAGAGATTGCTATTAACTGGTAACACACCTGATAACATTTAGACTTGAACTTAAGAATTTTGCCTTAATATAAATTTCAAGATAAATTACTTATATACGTATAATGTAATGGATATTGGTATACCATAAGAAGGGTGATTAGAACATTGCAAGATATGATAAATAAGCAATAAATTACTATTAATTCTTGCTTATTGATATTACTTGGTCTAGAATAAAGATATGTTATGGAAATCCAAATTCTGGATAAAAGCCCTAATAAAAGAGGCACTTTTAAAATCTTGAAAAGATACTATTTATGGGAAATAGAAAATTTTTCCGGCAAAACTGGGTATAGAATAGCAGACTCTCCAGCTTGTCCGGATATACTAAAGTTACCTCTCCGGCGAGAACCGGGTAAGACGATGTATATAATATGTCAAACAAGTGACAAGTTTTCCCTAAATAGTATCATGACCTGATAGCTAACTTACTTTTGGAGATATGAATCTGTTAAATACATTGACCTTATAGAGGGTATGTATATTACAACATGTGAAATATATGATTATATAGATATGTATATCTATAAGAAATTCCAAAAGTCAATTAGGAATAAAGCACAAGCATATGTGTCAATAATAAATCTAGATTTCTTTATTAGGAATCTCTTGCATATATCTATAATTCCGATATCAAACATTATTTCGTTTGATCATCTACCTCGTAACTCGTGCAATGAGAACCCTTTAAGTTGGGACGCCATCAAAAGTATAAGAATTTCCAATACGTTACCATAAACTATTAACGCAAGTAAGAAGCATGTAAAGTTGTGCTAGTGCACAAGAAAACACATAAAACTTAAATTATACGTCCATAGACGTTGAAATATATCACACACAACTTTCGAGGCAAGACCTCTGAAAAATATAAATTGGGCACGATGACACTAATGCTAATTCCGTCAGTAGAAGAACTAATAAAAAAGAAGCACTTTGCCACGCAATCCTATAAACGACATGAATCTCGTTAAGGTACGTTGTAACAAGATTTTACAACCATCGGTGCACAGTCTAATCAGAGTCATAATTATTATCACTGCAAAAAGAGTCATATACCTTTGCAAATTCCCTATTTCATTTTATTCGACATTCCCTGGTAATGTCACTTAACAACGGTTATCACATAAAATTCCAGATAAAAATTCTTAAATTTCTTTTGTTAAAATTTTAACCTCTGTGAATAGACTTTTACATTTCTATTCCCCCTAATGGTCATCATACCATGAGGATTTCTTTCATAGTAGCGAATATTGATCTATTTCATTTCCTGGTAAATTCACACATTACACATGCACTGTTTGTTGCGCATGTGATTCGTTTGATTTGTGAAGAACACTGGAGGGCTTCATTTTAATTTGTTACTTTATCCAAACTCAAATATCATTTCGCTATCCTTGATTTTTGCACGGTGAACCTTATTATTACAAAACGATGACTCTTTGATATCAAGTCAACGACTTTCTTGAAAAAAAAACTCGATTTTCTTTTGAAGGGTATACATGGTTTCTGTTGTGATCATGTCCGAACTTCCTTATTAACACTTGTTTTTTTCAAACCCAGTTAACTTGCTCGCATTATGTATTCATTTCAAAATTCCATATGATAGATTAAAGCTATCCTATTCAAAATAATCCCAACAAGCACTTCGATTCTCTTAAACTATAACATGCTTTCTTGGCCTTCGACTTCACTAAATTGTTTTCTTTGATCACGATCATCTTGTGGTGACGTTTTCACAAAATCTGAAGCTTGCGCTAATCTCGAATTTAATTATTTATTTATTTATATTTGAATCCGCTTTGTTGATTTATTCTATACAAGCAATCTTAACACAATCATGTGCTAAGATAATGATACACAAATTTATTTCATATTTCAGTATATCTCTTAATAATTCTTACAACATCAATCGAGCCTTTCGTGATATTTATTTATCATCATTGATCGAAAAACATTATATAAATTTAAAATATAAATTTTATCAATTTTATATGGAAACTTACATAAGTAATTACCTTATTTACAAATATAGTATTCCTATATTTAAAATTCTTGTTAAACCATTAAGGTAAAGAATTTGTATTTTTACGTATAAAATTATGTTTGAGGTATATTCTCATTCAAGTTTATATTTAGTTATTTATTATTGGTAATTAATATTAGTTTTATTATTAGTAAAAAAAATATTAATAGTGATAGTGTTAGTATTATTTTAAAATACTAGAGTTATTGTCAAGGACATGTATTGGATAGCCTAGCCTTAGTTAGGCATGGACTGATCACCTATGCTTAAACAAGGCAGCACTAACCAATATCCAACCATGAGAATAACTATTTAATTCTATATAATATATATATATATATATATACTTTGTACTGTAAAAAGAAAACATATACAAGAATTAGAGGGACGAATAAAATTATATAAATAATGATGATCACATGTTTACCATAACACTCTAGCAAGAAAATAACTATATAAGAACAATATAATAGTCATCAACTACGTTTGGTTAGGAGAACATTGTAATATATAAAAAATGGTCCCCGTTTTCACTTATTTACAACATTTGTAAATACATTCACAACGTTATATGGTTTCAAAATGAAAATAAGTAATCACATAGAATTGACCCATTAAGTGTTATATATTTACAAAATATTTTATAAATACTTTTGTACAATAAATATTTTTACTCCTTTATTTACAAACTTTCATTTAACATTATAAATAATAGTGATTTCTTTTACAAAATAATAATACTAAAATATTTTCTAATGTAATAACTACATTGCGATGTTTTGTAATATATATTACATAGTAAATATAAGTTATTTTACATAGTATAATAAAATACTAAAATAATATTTATTTAAAAGTGGTAACCATTTACATATAGTAAAATGCGTAACAAATAATATATATATATATATATATATATATATAGTATTTATATTTGATATGTAAGATACGATTCAGACAGGGACACAAATAATATGTATTACATTTGCTTTACAAATATAATATAATGGTTGGTCGTGCCAAAACAACTTGGAACTCTAAACAATGATACACTAACTCTATCGTCTTTTGGTTTATCTTTGCAATTCACCCATTTCAGCACATTAATTTTCTCATATCATAATTCAATATTTGACAAATCATTTTCATACTTTTATTTCATTTGAACCTATCAATTCTAAGTCTTCCGCATTTGCCAATCAAAGTAAGCTTTCTTTTGACAAATAATTTTATTGATTCTAAAAGTCCTTCACATCCATTTTAAATATCTATTGATCATATATTTTTTGGCTTAAACCTAGTCACCTTGAAAATTATATCATTTCATCTCATTCATTTGTCATCGATTTCTTAAACTAATTCAGTTGAACCATTGAATCCTACTTATGGTACAACTCAAAATTTGATATTTTAATTCTGTGTCATCTACCTTAATATTATTTTATGGACAAAAATATGACATAAGTTTAAAAGAAATATGGTAACCCAAATCTCGAGGACGAGATTTAAAACAAGGTGGGGAGGATGTAACATTCCCATTTTTATCATATAAGAATTATAGGTTTATTTAAATTTATTAGCCACTAGTAACTAGTAACTAGTTTATTTTAAATATTCAACCCAAATAGTTTTAAAAACTATTTTATATATATAGTTGGTTGAAATATTATACTAATCAATTGGCCTGTATATGTGTGACCTTTCTAATAAAATAAAAGTCTATAAAAACTTATATTATTAAACGGGTAGTCTACGGGTAAATTGATTAATAGAAATATAAAGTACCTAGACGGATCTAGGAACCGTATAATAATTAAATTATAAAAATACATTATATTTAAACCTACTCTATTATTAATGAAACTTGGTTCAAAATATAGACACAAATATTCTCATTCTAAATACATATTCATTGTTTTGTAAAAAGTTATATTTTAGAAGTTATACGCGCCAAATAACTAAAGCAGTTGAATTAATTATAATTATAATAAAACTTACTAATGAAATAAAATAATAATTAATATTCGTTTGAAAGATAAGAATCAAAATAAAATAAATAATAATAAACTTAAGATTTAAGATATATGTCAACGTTTAATAATAAAATAATAAAAAAAAATAAATAAATCAAACTAACACATTAGTAAAGCTAACGTGTACCACTTGAAAATATGAGAGTTAAATATTGATGATATGTGTACATTATAATATTAAAATAATCAATAAACTTCAAGTGTCATTGATTCATTAAATGAAAGAGTGGTGGTGGACAGGAGACGTGTCCCCTAAAGTCCAACAATTTTTCTATAAAGTTAGGATCGTGATCTGACCCGAATGAGTCGTTCAGAGGCGTTCTTCTCTGTTTCAGGTGCGGAATAACAAGAAACAAAGGTAGAAATAGCAGTGTCTTCACTTAATCTACTGTTTTCATTGATTTAACGTTGATTACAGCTCGATCTTCACACCGGCAACACTTCGGTATGGGATACCCGGTCTCTCTCTTAGATTCGCTCAAAATGACCACTATATATAGGACATGGAGGTTCGCTTATGTGTCATATGTACATATGAGCGGACCTCATATGTACATATAAGCGGACCTCCTCACAAATGTCCATATGAGCGGACCTCCACTCTAATTACATACATTCTCATATTTTCTCGTAATTCGTGCCCTAAACTATACAAAACAATGTAAGACTCGATACAAGACGAAGTCGACAGATGTAGTGCACCAACAGACTCCCCCTCAGATGTTGACGGAGTCGACTATCGAGTCACAACAATGCTGTGTCTTCACATCTTCAGTCTTGATCAGTCTCTGGGCTTTTCTTTCTCTCTATCTTCAGACTCCCCCTCTCGATTTGCTGGCATTCCTTTGTTCTTCAGCAACATCTGATACAGGATCGTTGTCTGTCTCTTCAAGTTCCAGGATTGAAACCTGACTCATGCTCTATCTGCAGAATCTTCAATTTTCAGAATCGATCTGCCTGGCTCATCAAGAGTCATAAACTTAGCTTTCTTCAAACAAAGTCCTCAGGTACCGTAACCTGGCTTTCGTTCAGCTTCAAGATCGAAACTTGGCTATCTTCTAGCTTAAGTCTCAGGATCGACCTGGCACAACTTGACCTGCATAGACTTAACCCAGAAATAAATTTTCTAGATTTTACAATTTAATGCACCAACAGTCTGACATAATCAGATGACACCCTCTCATAATATGTGTACCAAAATCACGCATGAACTCACACCGACTCCCCTCAAAACTAACTATCTGCACCATCAACTACTCTCCCTCAGTTCACACACACATGATGAACCACTTTTTGATTTAGAAAACATATTTTGACATTTCAAACACACTCCCCCTCACAACAATGTCATCATGTTTAGCACTCGGAATTTTGATAACCAGCTATCCAACATCAGTTGTCGAAAATCTTTTTGACTTTTTCAAAAATTTATGCTAAAACACACCCAAAATCTTTTTGGATATTTTGAAAGAAAGTAAATGACACAACTTGTAGAATCAAGAAAATGCAGAAATGAAATATTTACAAACATATTTTTGTGAGTTCGTGTAAGAGGATCATATCAGTTTATGAGACATGTCACCAACACTGTTAAGCTTTATTTCATTTTAAGTTCTAAACAATTCACCTAGATTGTCAGTATATCGGTCCACTTAAATTTTCACACAAAGTTCAATTGATCCGAGATACGATGTTAATGTCTTAGATATTAACTTATTCGTGTGTCCCACTACTTGAATATACTCCCGTATCCAGATCCCAATATTCAGTCTTACAGGTGAGTATACCACAGATGATATCTGTTCAGGGGTTTAGGTGCAAGGGCCGTGAAAGCTCAGGTCGATACCTCCGTATACGCAAAGAGATGACGGCTTCGACTTTTGGTGTGTCCCCTTTAGAGGATCTTTTAGACTTCAACAGCAGCGACTATCAATTTTATTGTTTCATCAGCATGCTGAGGGCGAAGCTATGTTTCAAGCTTTTGCGGAAAGCATTATCCGGGGACTAGGTCAGTACTTCCATACAGCAGAAGTCCCGGGATAATACCCCAGATATCACTGAGCATAAAGACCTAGTATCTCAAAATAAGGGACCTTTCAAACAAGATTTCAGGGGTTACCTATATATCCAAGTTTGTGTTAACCCACAGAACAAGCAAGTTTGAATTTTTAGATTTATATCTCGTCACAATCTATTAAATGTGTAAAAACCTACTGACATATCCTCAGTAAGATTGTTTATCACATTTTATCTTTACATTTCTTTAGCATGTTATGACAGCCTACTGATGTACTATCATTTCCTCTTTTCACAACGAAACTCATTTTTGATTTTATCATGTTTTTGTATTTTTCAAATTTTCTAATGTTTTTGGATTTTTTGAAATTTCCCTACTCCCCCTAAAATGCAAACACATTTCAAAGGAAATTTGAAAACTTGACTAACACCTTGACCCACTTGAAAAACAGAAAGTGAAATAAGCTGTACAGAAATTTGACAACTGACATCGAATCACCTCAAATCTCCATTCACTCGGCATAAACAATCTAAACTCCCCCTATCACAAACCATTTTCTCATTTAGATCTCAAAACACTTAAGTTTGTTTTAATCAAAATGATTTTTTCGGAAAATGAGTTTGTGTTTACCACTTGTAAGTTTACCACTTGTTAAGCACGGGGATATGGTTCATCATCTTTTTTATCAATTTCAAATGAATAGTAAATCAAGTACAACTTAATGTCCCTGATTTACCATTTGCAGTTCAGAAACCTCTGTATCACTTGTAAACATAATCTCTTCAAAGTATAACCAACAAATACCACTTGTAGGTTTTCCTGTAGGAATGAGACATCTACAGAAACCTCTTTACCACTTGTAAAATTAGTCAGAAAGATGCCGATTCCTGCTTCTCAATTACCAACCTGGAAGCTCCGGCGTAGTCCTTCAACCTGTAAACATTCAAACACTTATCAAACATTTTCATACACAATTATCAAAACATGAATGATGCCGATTCCTGATCCATGATATAAAATTGGGATCTCCGGCGTAGTCCTTTAGACTTCAAGGGAAACAGACTTCCATCCAAGTCTTTTCAGACTTGATGGCTTTCAACTCTTGCGCAGTGGGGTTGTATGTTGCCTTTTTAGTTGCATAGAAATCTTTAACCCCCTTTGCTTTCCCATTTAACATTTTCCCAAAAATTTTCTTTACACTTCCATTAAATGTTTTCTCGACATCAAATTCATTTTTCTCTTTGTAAAATTGATTCGAGATTTCAACTTTTCCAACTTTCTTTTTAATCTCTTCAAATTTCATTGATGGAAACTCATCATCATTCACTAAAATTTTCTCCTCAACCTGTGGCTCTTCTGGCTTTGTGGAACCAGATTCATTACCGACATTCACATCAATCTTCTTAACAACCCACATTTGGTTATCTTTTTCTTTCTTTTGATAAAAATTCTTCTTCGAACACTCACCAACCTCATATTTTGAATTTTCAAAAATTTTAAATTTTTTGGTTGGTGGTTCAACATCAACAACTTTTTCTTTCAATTTCTGAGAAACTCCCTGTTTTGTTTTTGCATTTTTCTGACAATTCCATGCAATGTGGCCAGTTTCATTGCACTTGTAACAGGTTCGAGTCTCTCTTTGATAAAACACTTCAGTTCCATTCTTCTTTCTTTCAGCAAGAAACTCCTGGTTTGACTGTCTCCAGAACGGTTTCTTCTGTTCCTCATCTGAGCTTCCACCTGACATAAATTCTGTTTTTGTTTTAGAATTTTTAAGATTTTTATGATTTTCTGGTGGAATAAATCCAAAACCTTTCTTTTTGTAGTTACGATTTTGGTTTGGTTTCTTTTGAAAACCAGAACCAGAATCGTAACCTTTTTTCTTGTTTAACCTTTGTTGAACTCTTGACGTGTATTTTTTAGTTTTTTCAAAATTTTTCAAAACTTTTAGTTCAGGAATATTAATTTCTATTAGTTTGAAAGTCTTGTTAATCAATTCCGTTTTAACACTCATCATCGGAAACTCTTTGTTGTAATATAATTTGTTAAAATCATTCAAAGTATAAACTACGTCGAATGTTTCATCATTCAAATTTGCTTTTGATAATAAAAATTCTTTACTGTAAGACCGTTTAACCGACGAATTTTCATTGTTGACTAACGAATTTGACCCTCCAGACTCAGACTTTGACTTGGACTCCTCATCAGTATCCAACACCTGATCGACCACCTTTTTGATTAACTCAGACTCATGATCAGTATCGGACGAGGTAAAAGTGACATCAATGTTATCTGGTAAAACGTCAGCTGTGTCGGTTTTTAGCTTTATATTGACTGCTTTCTCAAGTTGCTCCTCGTTTGGTTTTCTAGGAGAATACCCTTCCCAAATTGGAGGCGGACACTTGTTATAGTTAACAGTCGGTTTCTTACCACAATCTTTCTTCTTCTTTGGCTTCTCATGTTGAAAAGCTTCCATACCTGCAACAGTTGGGTAAATACGATCAATGAGATAATCAGAACTAGAATAACTTTGTAATAGACGTCTAGTTCTCTCATTCTCTATTTTTTCTGTCTCCAACTCTTGCTTCCACTTTGCACTTTCTTCGATGTAAAAGTTGATGGCTTTCTGTTTTGTCATCATCACAGCATTCATCATCGTTAGTGCTTGTTCTCTCTCAGAATTTGTCTTTTGGAGGCCAGTTACTGTTTTGTTCAAGATATCATAAGATTCTTTTACATAGTTGAGGTTGAACAGTAACTGCTCCTTCTTCTTTTCATATTCAGCAATGATGTCGTCTTTTGTTGCACATTCCTTGCAAGCTTCCAAACACTTTTCGCAAGGCTTTACAACTTCAACAATCTTCTCAATTTCGATTGTTTTCACTATTTCTATCACTTTTTCTTCTTCCACCTTCTCAGTTTCAATCACTTTCTCATCTTCAGCAACATCCTCAGCAACTTTTTCAATTTTCACCTTCTGAACAACATCTTTAGTTTTGATTTGTTGTTGTTCTTTAGCAGCTCGTTTTTCCTTCAGTTTCTCCATGCGATCTGCAAAATAGAAATGAAAACTTTCAGGAGAAAGATGAGATTTTGCAATATTAATATGTTTTTCCTCTTTATCATCACTACTGCTATCAACTGGTGACTAATCAAACTGTACAGATTTTTCAGAATCCGCATCTGATAAATCAGAATCAGACGGTGTTTGATCAAATACAACTTCCTTTTCTGAAGTAACATCATTCTGCACACTCTCATCAGCACTCTAAGAACTTTCATCAGCACTTTCTGAGCTTTCATCAGATGCAACAGACTGTTCCTCCACACTTTTTACTGTCTCTCCAATAGACTTCATCCAGGTGGCAAACATGTCTGGTTCTCTGACAATTTTAGCAATGAAAGCTTTGAACTCTCCTTTCTCATCAACAAACATATCCCAACTAAAGCCTTTGGGTAATCTTTCATCGTCTTGATCAACTAAACAGGCTTTGCTATCAGAAGATATGTAGTTGCTCCAGTTAAAATCCACCAAACATGCTCTTTTGGAATCCTCAATCTTCCTACAATAAGCCGTCTGTGAGTCTTGTGATTGACCAACCTGCTGATAAATGGCTTTCCGGTAGTAGTCGTCTTTTCCGAACGGATTCAGAGCACCACTAGCTTCCCTGTTCTTGCACTCCCGCTTGAAATGGCCTTTCTCCCTGCATCGAAAACAAGTAACTTTAGATTTATCAAAACCTAAAGTAGATACGTGAGCATCAAGAAAGTCATTTCTTCCGGTAATCGTCTTGAACTTTTCAGCACGTCTAAGAACACTAGCAAGACACCATTTGATATCCATCAATTCCATCTCCTCAGCGTCTATTTGGTCATAATCCTCTTTGGTGAGCATAGGATTTCCGATCCGACCAGCTACGAGACCCTCATATGATAACAATACGGAACCAAGTAGAGCCATGTGGTCTTTTGCAGTGTCTTCTGAAAAGCTTTGACCTTCTGGAAGATTTAGAGCGATGTTGCACTGAATTACGCAGCCATTTCCAGTTTTCGTGCTTTGAGACTGAAAACTTGTGTTTGACTCTTTAGGATTTACACTCGGAAATGATGAGAATCCACTGCTGCTTTTGCTTGACCCTTGATCAGCTTTTTCTGATGAATCTCCAGCACTGAATGTAGTTTGGATTTTCGGACTTCTCTCAGATTCTGGAACAGGAATGCTACCCTTGTAGTACATCTTTACATCCTGTTGACCACTCGGACTGTTCATCCTGGCGATCTTCTGCTGTTCCAGATCCTGACTCTCGATCTTTTCGATAAACTGAGAAATCGTTAGATTATCATACACACCCGTATTCTTCAAAATCATCAAATACGTTCCCCATTCTTTCTGCGGCAGTGCATCAGCAAGCTTATCTACCCATTCTTCACGATCTTTAGTAATACTCAACATTGACATTGATCGTACAAGGTGGCAGTATCTCTCAATCAGCTTCTTTGTGTCTTCACCCGGTAGACTGTTGAACAGATCAAACTCTTTCTTAAGCAGCGGTTTCTTGCTTTTAATCATATTCTCGCTTCCCTCAAATTTGACTTTAAGTGCATCCCAGATTGACTTTGCAGTTTTATCATGCTGTAACAGAATGAATATGTCTTCTTTGATCACTTGTTGCACAGACTGATCATCATCTTTTCTGCTTTGTACATAACTCGTTCCTGATCTGTGAACTCTGATAACTCTTTGAGAACCTGCAAATCTGTTCTAGGCAACACGTATTTCTTCAATATGCATTCCCATGACCTAAGATGGTTCGCCTGAACCCAGTTCTCGAATCGATCTTTCCACCTGTAATATTCTTCAATACACATCAATTTCGGGGGCTTTTGGGTGGTTCCCGTTTGGTTTTCTAAATTCATAGCTTGAACAACCGCAGCTGGACTAGACGGTGTTGCAAATGCATTATAGAACTCGGTATCCATGATGAATTTATGTGTTTTTAAAAAATAGTGACAAATAAGCGGAACTAAGTATTTGTATACACGAGCGAAACCACAAATGTCTACAAAAGCGAAACTAGAATGACCAGAAGAGCGGAACTACTGAAGTACGAATGAGCGAAACCACTGATAACCTTTCGAGCGGAACCTTAATGTTCTTTGAAGTGGAACTACTGATGTTCAGATAAGCGAAACTATGATATGTCCTTGGAGCGGAACCTGTGATGAACACAAAAGCGGAACTACTTGATTTTGGAGCGAAACCAGACACTAATGTGACATAAAAACGAAACTACTGATGCAGTTTGGAGCGGAACTATCAAATTAGGTGACACTGGAGCGAAACTAGCTGTCCAAATAAGCGGAACTACACTATGTCCGAAAGAGCGGAACCTACTTCGAAGGTCATTTGATCCATTTTTAGTCCGTTTTTAAGTCCGAAACTTTCCAGGGTTTGTCTATATTCAATTGCGCACAGTCTGTGAAATTTTGAGCCAATTTCGACTGGTAAAATTTTCTGAATTGAAGAAAGGTGTAGAAGTAAGAAAAATTGATGATTTCCGGCTATTCTCTGCAGAACTCCTTCTCCTGAAGCTCTGATACCAATTGTAGGATCGTGATCTGACCCGAATGAGTCGTTCAGAGGCGTTCTTCTCTGTTTTAGGTGTGGAATAACAAGAAACAAAGGTAGAAATAGCAGTGTCTTCACTTAATCTACTGTTTTCATTGATTTAACGTTGATTACAGCTCGATCTTCACACCGGTAGCACTTCGGTATGGGATACCCGGTCTCTCTCTTAGATTCGCTCAAAATGACCACTATATATAGGACATGGAGGTTCGCTTATGTGTCATATGTACATATGAGCGGACCTCATATGTACATATAAGCGGACCTCCTCAAAAATGTCCATATGAGCGGACCTCCACTCTAATTACATACATTCTCATATTTTCTCGTAATTCAGGCCCTAAACTATACAAAACAATGTAAGACTCGATACAAGACGAAGTCGACAGATGTGGTGCACCAACAATAAATAGGCATAGATAGATTCGAAACAAATTGCTAAAACATTCTGTTCTCAAACTCTTTCGATCGCTCCTCTCTCTAAAAGTTTTATATTTTCTATTTTTAATAAAGCCCTGCTTCGTTTTAAGTGTTTTTACTTCCGATCACCGCTACCCTTTCCGATTGATCTGAGCCTCATCACTTATGTCAGGGCTCTGCCCGACTAAGTTGTTGGGATTCGGTCTCGGGACATCGGGACAAGGTTGAATGAGGGGTACTATACTTAAAACAAGTGCATTATATATTTTTAAATAATTCAGAAGTTATACCTAATATTTTCTAGTTGAACCCTTAAGTTACAAAGTGGGTCCATTCTCTTTTCTCACCGTTTTATTTCCTTTTTGTGATTTACCCAAAACTATTATTTATTTTGTAAACAAATCTCATCAAAAGCCATATCCATTATTTTATTTACCCAATAGGAAACCCTAATAGAGACACCCAAGTAATCCTGCACAACTCCTAAAATTTTCATAACTATCAGAATCAAGATCAGGGCCCCTAAAACTTAGGGGGGGTATTCCCTACTCGACGATTATCCATATAGTTTGCTGTCAAAAATGAATTTATCGTTTCCGTCGACTCAGCTAACCTACAAACACACGTAACAAGCCTATGATGAAACGTGGTCCGTCGCGTCACGCGGCGCCCCCTATGGGACCCCTCGCGTCACGAGAGGGGGTCAAACTTCAGCTATAAATAGAAGGGGTTACGAGCAGTTCAGGGGTGTCAATCAAAATTCTCAAAAACGAAAATAGACTACTCTAATTCATAAAATACATTCACAATAGCGAGGCGCTGCTACGATACCGGGTATTAACTCGATCACTGCTACGATTCAATGTCCGATTGATTGAAACTATCCGACCAGATGTTTAAGCGCTATCTTTTGTCATTAGTCGTGATTCCGACAGGATGTTTGAGTACCACCCGAACTCAGGGAATACTTTGTCATTCGTTGTGAATCCGATGGATGTTTAAGTGATTGCACTTTGTCATTCGTTGTGAGGGTTTTAATCTCGTGAGTTATCGTAAATGCTGTATTAGTTACTTACCAAGTTCGTGTGCACTAGGTTATAAGGCTAATCAATAGGCTAAGCTCTGCCTGTATAAATCTGCAATATATCAAGCCTTATTTGTAGACTAAACTTTGCCCATATGAATCTGCATGCTTATAATGTGAGTCATTCTCTTTTTATCAACTGTTTTACAAAACTCCAAGTTATTTTCAAAGTTATAATTACAGGGATTAAGTCTTTGTAATCACCAAATTACAGCCGGTATGTGGGGTTTTGTATACATTACTTGATAATCTTCACCATTGGACAACAAGTTAGCCAAGGGGTGATATGACCATAGTCATAGACACCGTTGGACGAATGGGCCAATGGGTCGAGTGACAAATACTGTGGGTAGTTAGTTGATATCAGAAACATTGTGATCGTTCCTAATACTGTAAATTATAACAAATGTGTCGTTTTAGTAAAAATGAATGAACTCACTCAGTATTTCCCGCTGACAAAACCTTTTTTAAACGCATTTCAGGTAATTACAGTAGATTGGAGTAAGGATTGGATCCTGCACTAAAGGACTTCAAGAAGTGGCTTATTTTATTAAGAAATATCGTTTATTAAAAGCTACCCTTGTAAAACATGGGTTTATCCCATCTATTTCATAAATAAAATCCGGTGTTTTTAAACTCTGATATTTTTCCTAACTCACGATCCTGATGAAATTTCCGCTGCAATGTTTTTCAAAAGTAATCACCGGTACCACTTGACTACTCGCAGCTCCCGATTCCGGCCAGGATGGGGTCAGGGTTCGTGACAACCCGTCTGTTGATCACCTTTCTTGGATCCCGACCCTTTCTTGTGGTCGTTGTTTCCCTTGTGCTTCTTATCTGAGCGTCGTGAACCGTCATCTTCGCGTTTCCTTTTCTCGGCATCCGCATTTCTCAGCGATCTCTGTCTATCTGCGTCCAGCGTGAGGGACAGAGATATGTCAGCTGCTAATCTGAATGTAGCGGGCCGAGAGGCCTTGACACTTGCTTTTATTTCTGGGGCCAGACCCCCAATAAAACGGGCTATCCTCTTAGGTTTAGGTGTCACAAGGTAAGGAACTAACCTTGACATAGTATTGAAGCTCGTGAGATAAGCCTGGCAATCCAGGTTCTTCATAACCAGAGATAGAAAATCAGACTCTAGCTTTTCAACCTCATGCTGAGGGCAGTAGTTTTCCTTGATGAGGGTAACAAATTGTTCCCAAGACATGTTGTACAAATGTACCTTTCCAGTGGCTTGAATCAACGATCTCCACCATGCTAGGGCTTCACCCTTGAAAGATGTGACACAAACTTCACAATATCTTTTTCAGTACAACCACTTATGTCTACCACCGTATCCATCTCATCCAACCAAGTCATGCAATCCACTGCCCCTTTCTCCCCAGTAAAATCTCGGGGTTTACATGAAACAAAGTACTTGTATGTGCAACCTTTGGCACGAGGCTTATCATCAAATACAATCCTTTTAGATGGAATGTTGTTTTCGTTGGAGGAATGTCTGTCATCATCTTTTTTAGACTCATTTTTCTTAAACTTAGGTGGGGTAGGTGGTGGTTTGCTGTGAGCCTCAGAATGGGTCTTAGGCTTGGAATGCGGCGTAGATAAGGTCCTACTTCGGGTCTCACTATAATCACTATACTGGCGTTCCATAGCCTTTGCAACAACATTGTCAACTAATGCTTGCAGTTCCGCGCCAGTAACCTGTATTTTAGCATTCTCGTGGTTTTCCACCGGACGATTGTTCACCTCGTCCGACCCAGCCATGTAGCTTCAAATGCTACATATGGAAAATAATGTGCAAGGTTTTATTTAGAAGCTTTTACAAAATTTTATAATTTATTAACCATGGTTTTAATTAGCCATTTCTGGTTAATTTGTTATTCATTTGTTTATTCAGGACTTTTATCACATTTTAATATTAGCATAAAAATCTAGTCCCAAGGACGGTTTTTAATTTATAACCAGGATTTTCACAGAATTGAGGTATCTGGGTCTGAATCGCGGTTCAAAACCCCTTCTAGACAGTGAGTTGCAGACTTCAACTGTCTCTTAGTCCTAGAAGATGTTAATTATTGCCCGGAGGCACTTCATCCTTAAGGGATGGTCATATTAACCCATTTTTTAAAGATGGCCTGTGTGATTTTTACTGCATCACAATTTGCCCAGCATGTTAACATACTTACAGATGTTAACAAAATTTGGAATCCTTTGGGCAGGTTCTACCATCTTGGCCATGTCTACAATTACACGTGGCTAGGTTTTACCCCCAAGATTCTCTTTTGATGTTAAACGCAGAACAATCCTAAGTTGAGATGTTAATTATAGATCTAAATCTAATTACGGAGATACCATCTTGGCCTTGTCTTAAAATGACACTTGGCTAGGTCTTGTCCTTTTTAGATTTTGCCACTTTAATATACATAATGGTAGATCTTTTAATTATAAAATTATTTTCATTTATTTTATGTCTTATGCACATAATTAATAACAAGTAAAATGAAAATTTAAATTTAACATCTCATAAATAATTCAACAAGTACATTTTTGCCCTAAACGGGACTTCTATAAAAATAACATGCCCACGCAGGGGCGAAACAAACAACAAACAAACCCACGCAGGGGTTAACTGAAAGACATGCCCTCGCAGGGGCAGAATACTAAAAGACAAGCCCACGCAGGGGCTGAGTACAGAAACAAAAAGTCTGCGCAGGGACTTGATTACAACTCAATAAAATAAACAACAAAGGTCTTTAATGACCCCTTTTTTTGGACTTCTCCTTGAGTAGGTCTGACAGACCCTTGAAGAAGCCTTGCCGCTCCCTGGGTCTTCTCGAACTTCTTGCTCAACTTGGTTCAACCTATCGAGAACCTCTTGTTGGTGCTCCGGCGGAATTAGCTGCTGTGACAATCTCGAATTTCAAAGGTTAGTCGTATAATCTTGATTCCTCGTCATTCCTCTTTCATTTTTGTCGCGATTAGTTATTTGTTATTAAACGTAAACGAGTCGGTACTCCATGTATTTGGGTCAACTGTTTATCATGTGCACACTCCGAAATTGGGCCGGTTACCATTATTCCCTATTCGGGCCGCACATTGAGTCCTTATACCTTTATTGTGTGCACATAACCAAACCCATTCATACATCAAGTCGTTTTTTTTTAGCTGCCATTTACTTGGGCTTAGGCCCAACACTTTGGCTAATCATGTAAACCGCCCAATCTGGGTATATTACATATTGTAGTAGGATAGTTATGATTGTAGGATAAAAGCAAACCCTATTACTCCCTCGTAATTACGTACGACAACTGGAGAATCCCCCCCCCTTCCTGCGAAACATTCCTAATCAGGTTAGTGGGCTTCTTTGTTTGTGATTCAAGAATATAATCATTCTGAATAAGTTTAATAATCTTGCAAGTCTTAAATTGAGTATTCGTGATCTGATCATGTTTTTAGTGTGCTAGCGTATGGTTAGGGTCGCATGTTATTTAACCATGATGAACATTCCTGCAACTATTAATGAATCTGTTATAATGATTAGTGATGTTATAAATTGATCTAGGTGTTTCAAGAGTTGCGAACGGGTACGATATATGTGAGTCGATTGGGTTCTAATATTAGATTGTATTGATGATTTATATATTAAACTCTGTTACATGTCGATCCGATTTTTAACTGATATTGATAAGGTTGCATTTAATACGTTCCTGAACTAAATGGTTGCATGTGATGTTGGTGTATGATCATTGGACCGAATTTATCAATTTTTTTTATGCAACTTTGACTAAATAAGCACCTCTAATTGGACCTCATACTAAGCCATCAAAACAACACTATATACTTCAACTCGCATGCACTAAAGATAATGGCCCAATAGGAATTTCATGTTCAGTTAAGTTGCCACCCACTGTTGTTTTATTAATTGTATCTTGAATTCAAAGTTGGTGCATGTGAAGTTAGTCAATATACCATGTGCCATAATGATGAGATGGGACAGTATTGTAGTTAGGCTGATGAATTTGGAGTGTCATAAAAAGTGGACCATGTGACCCTAATCAAATGGTGGCGCACATGTATAGGGCCCCTCTCACATGTTTTCTTTTGTACAATTACTAATTGAATTATGTATGACAAATATAGACGCCTAACTAATTGAGAGAATAAGAAACCAGGATTCTTTTGTTTTATTATATATTGAGATGTTGCTACTGTCGATATTCGAGCCAAACATAATGTGATGGACTTCATCTAGTTAAGGTTGTTTGTCATTTGGACCGATAAATGGTTGGGCCGGAGGGTAACAGTGGGTTACTACAATGAAATAAACTAGCGAAATTATAAGATTAAGTTGGGCCGGTTGTGATAACATACGGCAACACAGTGTGTATTAGCGGGTGATATTCAGGCTTGAAGTGTGTATTAGTGAATTGTGTATTCGTGTAGTATGTATGAATGATTACATGTTAAGTGAATGTTCGGTGACTCTTGAGGAATAAATAAGCTATCATGTTTTGAATTACGTGTGTGCGTTACATGTACCGTGAATGTGTTTTATGTGATCGATGAATAAATGAAATACTTGTATATAAAAAGAGACTGTGGTTTCTATGCACGTAAAATTGACTAATATTGATGACTCCTTTAGGGCGTACTTGATTAACTGGTAGGTTCGTAGAAAATCTAGCCGAGCAAAACTAAGGTGAGTTCATTGCTCTTTCTCAAGCATGGATCCCAGGGAAGGGATAATGGGTAACGTTCCGAGGGGGAATGCATGTGTAATGGGATGTTGGTTATCGTACTCAGTTTTCTATCATTGTAAGACCACAATATCTACCGGCACGTTGCTTGTAGGGCAACGGGGGTTATTAGTTGATAGCGCTATTAGGTTTGGCACCCTCACGACGTTCGAGGAGAACGGGCGTGAACTAATTACCTTAAAACATGACCAATGTTTTGATAGAGGCATTGGGGTTGGCAATCACATATCATATGGCCATTCGGTAATCGAGTAATAACAACATCGAAACATCAAACATCATAACAACAAACAACATATTGTCTTGTAAACTGTTTCGCTCACCTGATTGGTAACACTACTTGGTAAACAAACACAAACCTTGAACTCACCAGCGTAGTCTGACACACTTGTTTACATGCTTGTAGGTAACTATTGAAGGAACTTGGGAGCTTGCCGTCTGATGCTGCTGGAGTGGTTATGGTCATAATAAACAATTACATTGATTTGGTTTCGATACATTTATACGTTCATACATTTATGCTTCCGCTCAATACTTTGGTTTTGGTTTAACTTTCAAACGATACATTTCTTTCAATTGGGTATTTCAATACATTATAACTTGTGTTTGATATGATTGGTGGCTCTTTGTTGGATCGTTGCATCCCCATTAGGGACATGCCCTAGGTGGAAATTTGGGGGTGTGACAGTTTGGTATCAGAGCCAGGTTATAGAGAACTCGGTTTTAAAATGTTTTCATAAAACCAGACTATAACCGAATTGATCTAAACAATGACCATGACACTCAGCTTCAGATTGCAAGGTTCGTTCCTCGTTAGCTTATGCAATATATGCCTAGTAAACGTAACTATATTTATAGCATGCACGGTACGACATGGTAGATATCATGACACATTGATAGTGTAACATAACACTTACATCTAGTAAATCCTAATCTTGTTGGTAGTGCATATTTTGTGTTGATTGGGGTGGGAGAAACTTCAAACATAAGTTAAGAAGCATCGAGAGGAGCATGCAAACCGCCTTATTATCATGGGTGCACACATAATAATAACGCGTGGTGCATGCAAATCCCAATGAGGCTTAACGAGTGTAAGAGGGGTTCTTCCCTGTTTGTGTATGAACATAGTAGTTAATCATCCCTAACGTGATAAACCTGAACACTTTTCTCGTTCTCGACTCCTAAATTCATTCCCTTCTCCTATTATAGAACCATGAGTGGACGAGGACACGGACGTGGTAGCATCAAAATGACTCAAGCTGAGTTAACAAATCTGATAAACACACGTGTGGCTGAGGCTCTGGCAGCCTACCAAGCTGGTATGAACTGTACCAAATACTTTTAATCCTGTATCGTGTACACAACTCTTACTCCTGTGTTGTACCTTCTTTCACTCAGCGCACCCGAACAACCAGCCTACCTGTACGTTCAAGATGTTTATGGATTGTAAGCCACAGACCTTCAGTGGGACGGAAGGGGCTGTGGGACTATTGAGGTGGTTCGAGAAAGCTGAGTCAGTGTTCGCTATGTGCAACTGTCCCATGGGGGACCGCGTGAAATATGCGACAGGCACGCTTGAGGATGGTGCCTTAACCTGGTGGAATGCCCAGGTTCAGTTGCTGGGTATTGATGCAGCAAACGCTACTACTTGGGACGACTTCAAGGAATTAATGAGGGAGGAATACTGTCCTCGTGATGAGATACAGAAGCTAGAGAACGAGTATTACGATCTGAAACTGGTGGGATCTGAGGTTGAAGCGTACGTGAAGCGGTCGTATGAGTTGGCTGACTTGTGTCCGAATTTGTCTCGACCTATGTCACGAAGGATCGAGTTATTCATCAAGGGGTTACCTCCACGAGTGAAGGGTTTGGTTACTGCTGCAAACCTCAATAACTTAACCCAGATTGTCTGGTTGACTCACAAGATTATTGATCAGGAGGTGGAAAGCAACTCACTGCCACCGCGTGTTTCTAAAGCTACTACTGCCACCACCACAGCCATTACTCCTGTCACTGATAGTAAGCGCAAGTGGGGTGATATGGACAGGGCGTCCCACTCGATTCAGCCCCAAAAGAAGACAGATACTGGCAGTACTCGCAGCTTTAGCCAATCATCCTCAGTGAATCAAAATCAGAGCTCTTATGTGGGAAAGAAGCCTCAGTGTAGCAAATGTGGGTTTCATCATTATGGGCAGTGTGCTCGAGTTTGTCGCAGGTGCGACAAGGTAGGCCATGAGGCCAAGGATTGTAGGGCTCCTCAGCCAAAACAGCAGCAGCACCAGACTCAGCCGAATCAGAGGCAGCAAGGGCAGCAATCTCAGCAGGGTCAGGGGTCTAGAAAAGGGTGTTATCAGTGTGGGGCTGAGGGGCATATGAAGCGGGATTGCCCACAATTGAAACAGAATACAGGTGGTAACAACGCAGGGAGCAATGGCGGGAACAATGGGGGCAACGTGGCGCGTGGGCGTGGATTTACTATTGGAGCTGGTGAAGCTCGGAACAACGGCAACATAGTTACTGGTACGTTCTCTGTGAATGGTGTTTATGCTTCTATTTTATTTGATTCGGGTGCCGATTGGAGTTATGTGTCTACGGGATTCAGTAGTCGTCTAGGATTGAGTCCTACACCTCTTGTTGTTAAGAATGTAGTGGAAATAGCAAATGGTAAAACTATTGAAGCGTCTCATGTCCTCATGGGTTGCAAATTAGATCTCTTAGGTCAAGTATTTGACATTGACCTACTTCCTGTCACTCTCGGAAGCTTCGATGTAGTTGTTGGAATGGATTGGTTATCCAAATATCAGGCGGAAATTCTCTGCAAGGAGAAAGTCGTTCGTATTCCCCTTGCTAGTGGTGAATCTTTATTGGTTCAGGGTCATCGTAGCGGTGCTACAATAGGTATTATCTCAGCCATGAAGGCTCTAAGTTGTCTACGTAAGGGCTATCCTTCCCTCTTGGCCCTTATTACTGACTCTCAGACTGACGAGAGGAAACTCGAAGACCTTCCGGTTGTTCGAGAGTTTCCTGATGTTTTTCCTGAAGAGCTCCCTGGTTTACCTCCACATCGTCAAGTAGAATTTCAGATTGAACTCCAGCCAGGAGCAGCACCGATTGCTCGTGCTCCATACCGTCTTGCACCAGGAGAGTTGCAAGAATTATCGAACCAACTTCAAGAGTTACTAGACAGGGGTTTCATTCGTCCTAGCTCTTCCCCTTGGGGAGCCCCTGTACTGTTTGTGAAGAAGAAGAACGGGTCTTTTCGTATGTGCATCGACTATCGCGAGCTCAACAAGGTGACCATCAGAAACCGCTACCCTCTACCATGCATTGACGACTTGTTTGACCAGCTGCAAGGGTCAAGCATCTATTCCAAGATTGACTTGAGGTCAGGATATCATCAGGTACGGGTTAGAGAGGAGGATGTGCCTCGAACAGCTTTTCGAACGCGGTATGGCCACTATGAATTTCTGGTTATGCCATTTGGGATGACCAACGCACCAGCGGTCTTCATGGATCTCATGAACCGCATGTGCAAACCTTACCTTGACGACTTCGTTATTGTTTTCATTGACGACATATTGATCTACTCCAAGAACAAGGAAGACCACGAGCGCCATCTTCGTCTTATTTTGGAGCTCCTGAGGAAGGAGCAGTTGTACGCAAAGTTTTCTAAGTGTGACTTCTGGATTCGGGAAGTACACTTTCTCGGGCACATCGTTAACGAAATGGGTATTCATGTGGATCCTGCCAAGATCGATGCTATTCGAAATTGGGCGGCACCAAAGAATCCTTCGGAGGTGCGTCAGTTTCTTGGTCTTGCGGGATATTATCGTCGGTTTATCTGGGATTTTTCTAAGATTGCTCAACCCCTCACCGCCCTGACTCAAAAGAAAGTTGTTTATTCTTGGGGATCGAACCAGGAAGAAGCTTTTCAGCTCTTAAAGCAGAAGTTGTGCAGCGCGCCGATTTTATCGCTACCAGAGGGTACTGAAGATTTTGTGGTTTATTGCGATGCGTCTATTCAGGGTCTCGGCTGTGTGTTGATGCAGCGAGACAAGGTGATAGCTTATGCTTCTCGACAGTTGAAGGTACACGAGAAGAACTATACGACACACGACCTGGAGTTAGGAGCCGTAGTCTTTGCGTTGAAGATTTGGAGGCATTACCTGTACGGTACCAAGTGTACCATCTATACCGATCACAGGAGTCTTCAACATATCTTCGACCAGAAGGAATTGAATATGCGGCAACGTCGTTGGGTCGAGCTTTTCAATGATTATGAGTGTGCTATCAAGTATCATCCGGGTAAAGCTAATGTTGTAGCTGATGCCCTTAGTCGCAAGGAACCGAAACAGAAGCGTGTTCGTGCCCTACAGCTTACTATTCACTCTGATTTACCTGCCCAGATTCGTTCAGCTCAGATTGAAGCGTTAAAGGAAGAAAATATCGAAGCCGAAGGATTACGAGGGTTACACAAGAAGAAGTTCGAGCAACGGTCTGACAATATCTACTACTTCATGGAACGGATATGGGTTCCTTCATTTGGTGATCTTCGAGAACTTGTGATGGACGAAGCACACAAGTCACGATATTCTATTCATCCAGGACCTGATAAGATGTACCAGGACCTCAAGGTTTTGTATTGGTGGCCGAACATGAAAGCTATTATTGCCACCTACGTGAGTAAGTGTTTGACCTGTGCTAGGGTCAAGGCAGAGTACCAGAAGCCTTCGGGACCACTTCAGCAGCCGGAGATACCTATGTGGAAATGGGAACAGATCGCTATGGATTTTGTTACGGGGTTACCTAGAACACAGGCAGGGAACGATACTATATGGGTGATTGTCGACCGTCTCACAAAGTCAGCACATTTCCTAGCAATCAAGGAGACAGATAAGTATTCGCAGCTCGCAGCAGTGTACCTTAAAGAGGTGGTTTCTAGGCACGGGGTGCCGACTTCTATTATTTCTGATCGAGATCCTCGTTTTACTTCAGAGTTATGGCAGGCCATGTATAAGTCATTCGGCTCACGTCTCGATATGAGCACGGCTTATCATCCACAAACGGATGGTCAGAGTGAGCGCACTATTCAGACACTAGAGGATATGCTGCGGGCCTGCGTTATTGATTTTGGGAAAGGATGGGAGAAGCACTTGCCATTGATAGAGTTTTCCTACAATAACAGCAACCACACCAGTATCAAAGCGGCACCATTTGAGGCACTGTATGGGAGGAAGTGTCGTTCACCCCTCTGCTGGGCTGAGGTGGGTGATAGTCAGCTCACAGGTCCTGAGATGGTACTCGAGACTTCAGATATGATTGTGAAAATCAGAGAACGTATGGCAGCTGCTCGTGACCGCCAGAAGGCCTATGCGGACAAGCGTGCCAAAGAGGTAGTGTTCGAAGTGAATGACCGCGTCATGCTGAAAGTCTCACCGTGGAAAGGGGTTGTACGCTTTGGGAAGCGTGGTAAGCTGAACCCACGTTATGTTGGGCCGTTTAAAGTTCTTGAGCGTATCGTTAAGGTGGCTTATAGGTTGGAATTACCTACTGAGCTGGGTAATGTTCACGAAGTATTTCATGTATCACAGTTAAAGAAGTGTTATGCTGACGACCCATTAGCGGTACCTTTTCAAGAGTTAAAAATCGACGACAAGTTACAGTTTGTTGAAGAACCCATCGAGATCATGGACCGTGAGGTCAAGGTGCGTAAACGCAGTCGTATTCCCATCGTTAGGGTTCGTTGGAACTCAAGACGTGGACCGGAGTTCACGTGGGAGTGCGAGGATCAGATGAAACTAAAGTACCCTCACCTCTTTCCCAAAGACAAAGCAGAGTCAAGCAAAACTGGTGAATCTCGGGGCGAGATTCCTTTTCAAGTTGGGGATGATGTCACAACTGAGCAGAATCCGCAATAATTTTGATCTCCTCACCTCGCTCCTCAGCGTTTACTTGTCAAATTTCGGGACGAAATTTCTTTCAAGTTGGGGATGATGTGACAATCTCGAATTTCAAAGGTTAGTCGTATAATCTTGATTCCTCGTCATTCCTCTTTCATTTTTGTCGCGATTAGTTATTTGTTATTAAACGTAAACGAGTCGGTACTCCATGTATTTGGGTCAACTGTTTATCATGTGCACACTCCGAAATTGGGCCGGTTACCATTATTCCCTATTCGGGCCGCACATTGAGTCCTTATACCTTTATTGTGTGCACATAACCAAACCCATTACTTCAAACCCATTCATACATCAAGTCGTTTTTTTTAGCTGCCATTTACTTGGGCTTAGGCCCAACACTTTGGCTAATCATGTAAACCGCCCAATCTGGGTATATTACATATTGTAGTAGGATAGTTATGATTGTAGGATAAAAGCAAACCCTATTACTCCCTCGTAATTACGTACGACAACTGGAGAATCCCCCCCCTTCCTGCGAAACATTCCTAATCAGGTTAGTGGGCTTCTTTGTTTGTGATTCAAGAATATAATCATTCTGAATAAGTTTAATAATCTTGCAAGTCTTAAATTGAGTATTCGTGATCTGATCATGTTTTTAGTGTGCTAGCGTATGGTTAGGGTCGCATGTTATTTAACCATGATGAACATTCCTGCAACTATTAATGAATCTGTTATAATGATTAGTGATGTTATAAATTGATCTAGGTGTTTCAAGAGTTGCGAACGGGTACGATATATGTGAGTCGATTGGGTTCTAATATTAGATTGTATTGATGATTTATATATTAAACTCTGTTACATGTCGATCCGATTTTTAACTGATATTGATAAGGTTGCATTTAATACGTTCCTGAACTAAATGGTTGCATGTGATGTTGGTGTATGATCATTGGACCGAATTTATCAATTTTTTTATGCAACTTTGACTAAATAAGCACCTCTAATTGGACCTCATACTAAGCCATCAAAACAACACTATATACTTCAACTCACATGCACTAAAGATAATGGCCCAATAGGAATTTCATGTTCAGTTAAGTTGCCGCCCACTGTTGTTTTATTAATTGTATCTTGAATTCAAAGTTGGTGCATGTGAAGTTAGTCAATATACCATGTGCCATAATGATGAGATGGGACAGTATTGTAGTTAGGCTGATGAATTTGGAGTGTCATAAAAAGTGGACCATGTGACCCTAATCAAATGGTGGCGCACATGTATAGGGCCCCTCTCACATGTTTTCTTTTGTACAATTACTAATTGAATTATGTATGACAAATATAGACGCCTAACTAATTGAGAGAATAAGAAACCAGGATTCTTTTGTTTTATTATATATTGAGATGTTGCTACTGTCGATATTCGAGCCAAACATAATGTGATGGACTTCATCTAGTTAAGGTTGTTTGTCATTTGGACCGATAAATGGTTGGGCCGGAGGGTAACAGTGGGTTACTACAATGAAATAAACTAGCGAAATTATAAGATTAAGTTGGGCCGGTTGTGATAACATACGGCAACACAGTGTGTATTAGCGGGTGATATTCAGGCTTGAAGTGTGTATTAGTGAATTGTGTATTCGTGTAGTATGTATGAATGATTACATGTTAAGTGAATGTTCGGTGACTCTTGAGGAATAAATAAGCTATCATGTTTTGAATTACGTGTGTGCGTTACATGTACCGTGAATGTGTTTTATGTGATCGATGAATAAATGAAATACTTGTATATAAAAAGAGACTGTGGTTTCTATGCACGTAAAATTGACTAATATTGATGACTCCTTTAGGGCGTACTTGATTAACTGGTAGGTTCGTAGAAAATCTAGCCGAGCAAAACTAAGGTGAGTTCATTGCTCTTTCTCAAGCATGGATCCCAGGGAAGGGATAATGGGTAACGTTCCGAGGGGGAATGCATGTGTAATGGGATGTTGGTTATCGTACTCAGTTTTCTATCATTGTAAGACCACAATATCTACCGGCACGTTGCTTGTAGGGCAACGGGGGTTATTAGTTGATAGCGCTATTAGGTTTGGCACCCTCACGACGTTCGAGGAGAACGGGCGTGAACTAATTACCTTAAAACATGACCAATGTTTTGATAGAGGCATTGGGGTTGGCAATCACATATCATATGGCCATTCGGTAATCGAGTAATAACAACATCGAAACATCAAACATCATAACAACAAACAACATATTGTCTTGTAAACTGTTTCGCTCACCTGATTGGTAACACTACTTGGTAAACAAACACAAACCTTGAACTCACCAGCGTAGTCTGACACACTTGTTTACATGCTTGTAGGTAACTATTGAAGGAACTTGGGAGCTTGCCGTCTGATGCTGCTGGAGTGGTTATGGTCATAATAAACAATTACATTGATTTGGTTTCGATACATTTATACGTTCATACATTTATGCTTCCGCTCAATACTTTGGTTTTGGTTTAACTTTCAAACGATACATTTCTTTCAATTGGGTATTTCAATACATTATAACTTGTGTTTGATATGATTGGTGGCTCTTTGTTGGATCGTTGCATCCCCATTAGGGACATGCCCTAGGTGGAAATTTGGGGGTGTGACAGTTGCGGCTGCGGCGGTTGGTACAGAGGTTGAGGAGGTGGCGAACGCTGGTACCCATAAGTTGGGTAAGCAGTGGTCCAAAGACCACCATAGGGTCCCTCTGGGTGACGAGCATTGTAGTCCCATGCCTCCTGGTATGGGTCCACATTGTCATAGTCGTACTGGGTATGAATCGGCTGCTCAAAAGGGTTATACGCCGCTGAATCGGCGTAGGCAGGGATTGGGTTATCAAAACCTAATGGTGGCGCCATAGGCGCAGAGTTGATCTCTGGGACGGGGTTTGATGGACCCCCCATCTGCGGGTCTTCTTCTTCTTGGAGTGGCGGATAATGACTGCCACTCGAGGGCTGAGGAGTGCTGATGCGGACTCCTCCTCGCACGGACATCCGTGCGTTTGACCTTCTCCGCCTTGGTGGCTCCGGAGGCGGTTGCTATTCCACTGGTGGTGGTGGTGGCGGAGTGACTGCCACAAATCGAGAATCCTCCGAAGGATCCTGCTGCTGTTGCTGCTGCTGCTGGTAAGGAGAAGAGTGGTGAGAGGGAGTGAAATACCAGTCAATTTGCCTGAGCCTCGCCTCGTAGCTGTCAGGACCACGGTAAGGTGATCCATGAAAAGATGACCCATCGGAGATTTTGATGGGGTGGTTCGGGGTCCCGCTTACAGGCTCCATGGGATCTGTATCTTCATCCATGTCATTTTCACCCGAGAAGTGATCCTCGGGTCCTAGTGGGTTAAAACCCACGGGTTCTTGAATAAAATTAGCCGGGTTGAACCGGCTCTGGAAAGCAGGGGTAGGGTCACCAAAAGAATGGTGTGAGTTTGACCGCTGCAACGGTATGAAGGAAGGCGGAGGGTTGTCGGGCTCGTTTTCGGATTGCGGCCCGAAAGAATGCAAATAGGACGATGAGGAACTTAAGGAGACTGATCACCTCCCGGGTTCAACGTATACCCTCCACGGCTCCTGGGGGCTAGTGCTCATTGTAATCGATGGTGTACGCCGGTGCGAAGGCCCGACTTCATGGTCATGGACCGTAACTGGGCCATTGCCTCTTCCTCTCAAAAACCTTGGCGGCATTCTTAACCTGCAACATGATTAAGATAACAACAACAAATATATAATAAAATAAGGACCAAATAAAACAAAACAAAACAGAGTTTGTCCTATGTTCTTTGTCTAGACTCGGAACTCGAGGAATGTGCATTTATTACTGAGATTAAACATAAAAGGCTAGTGTTTAATTCACTTAGCGTTGGCTCTGATACCAACCTGTCACACCCCTATTTTCCACGTGTCATCGGTGGGCCGTGGGGGTTCCGTGACGTAGTTGATATCGTCATAGTCAAACACTACAAAATATAAATGCACAGCGGAAGCAAAAGATAGATTTATTTCAACCAAATTAAATTGTAATATCAAGTATCACAAACAGTTGAAATAGATCCACAGGCAGATCAAAACAAAGAGAAAACTTTTATTCAACAGACATCATGCATCCTAAGCTTGCGAGACTTTTATTGATGCTAAGGAGTAGCCAGCCAGCCTATTATGCGTAGTACCTGCACTTAGCCTTTTTAGAAAATACGTCAGTTTACACTGGTAAATACAATTTAATTGACTCATTTTGAAAAGGTTTAAAATTGATTTGAATGCCCGCGGTACAAAACTTTTTATAACTTGGGATAATTATTTGCTTATAATCTTGTAAAAGAATTACATGTTTGTTATGCGTTCAGTTGTCCGGGTCGTGCCGGGTTAAAGATTAATAGACACACCACTTAGTATAATTCTGCCGCGAGACTTCTCTCGTACCGCCGATTATACTTTATTGATTTGAATGCACTACGGGTGTACGCCTACACCCGTGTGCTAAGGTCGTGGCCTTTCTTTGAATGATGCCAAGGATATCCGGGACATGGTCATTAAACTCCCAAAGGCGTTAAACAAACAAAACAACATTTTCAAACGGGTCATTTTGACAACACTTAACCACCAACTGGTTAAGGTCAATTACCCAACCAAGCGGTATTTTATATACCGTACCCCAAGCCCGTATAAGGGAAAATAAGTTAAATGTATTTACCTGAGCTAAATGTAAATTTAATCCCAGCCGTATCAAATCAGCAAGTACATATAGCTTTTACTGGGCTCCTATATCTGGAAATGAAGGTTTTAATAACCTATTAGAATCCTAACGGGTCTTTTAATTTAGCCTAAGCTTAGACCAGTTAGTTTTAAATGAAGATTACGGTTTAAACGCACAATAAGGCGAAGACCGTTTTAGAATGTGGTTTTGACCCGACAAGCTTGCATACTTGTTTAATATGGGTAACTAAATCACATTCTGGATTTTGAGACAGAAATGATATGGTTTAACCCGTTTCGGCTAAAATGAGTAAACTAGTTACATAAGCCGATCCGAACGCGTAAAGTGCGTAAGAGTAACCATATGAGTCATATACAAGTTTCCTAAGTTAATATGCATTAAACATGTTGTGATATCAGTAAGGTACCTTCCATTATGCCCCAAATGGTTTTAAACCCAAACTATGCCTCATAAGGGCATTTTGGTCATTTTAAAGGGTGTAAAAGAGTTCAAATAATAACCTGGGTTACAGGTCTGATTAAATCAGTAAATATACTTAATTTAATAAGTTATAACAGTAGGGTATCATATATATGTGAAATTTATTACTTATAACCATACTATGCTCTGTAGGGGCATTTTGGTAATCTCACATAGGCCTGAAAGGTCAAAACTGGTATTCTGAGTTTAAAATATTTTCCTACTGTTTAGAATATAAAAATTTACTGAATACATCAGTAAGTTTCAACCCCATATGCTTAAAAAGGTTCTAGTACATACTTATGCGTTAAAAACGCTTAAAAAGGCGATTTGGAGTCATTTCCGGGTTTCGTATAGAAAGTTGATATTTTTAAAATTCCAGAAGGCTCAAAATACTTTATTTAACATATTAGATCAGTATAAAAAGGTTTGGGGTCAATAGGATTTATAAAACTCATTTTATAGCCCAAAAGGGCAAAACCGGCATTAACCGACTTAAGCTTAGAACACTAAGTTATGCTCAGTCTAAAATTGAATAAAAATCTTTAAAAATCCCAAAATATTATTTTATATCAGTAGGTACAAAGTTTTGTATAAAATTTTGGGTTTAGATAGGCTATATGCAATTTACGCCATTTAATTACTAAAGAAACTCCTAATTACGCTAATGAGCATAACTCTTAATCTATACCTCCAACTGATCTCAAATTTTAGGTGCAAGCTTATAAATCAGTAGCTAAGGTGTCTACCCATTTATATTTTCAAAAATCATATTTTAAGGTCATTTGGGCATAATGGTCAACATATAAGCATTTAACGGAAACATGCATGTGAATAGGATGTCTAATGAACCAAGTTGTATAATCACAGAGGGTTATACTAATATGTAAATAGGTCCAAAAGAAGCTCTAAGGCAATCCTAAACTTGGCTTAAATGGGTCAGAACTGAAAGTTAAAGCAGAAGTCAAACTATGCGACTTTCGATTCCAAACCGAGCCTAAACTGAAAATTGTCGAGTTGAACATGTTTAGACATGTTCTTACATTAATTACCAAGTTATTTTAATGATCAAACAGGTTGCATGTATCCTACATTGCTAATTATGCATTAATCTGAAAATAAGTATTCTGTTGACTTTTTAAAGTAAGCTTTGACTCGACAATTAACATAGTTAGAGTGGAAATCTGAAAATACCCTTTTAAGGGTTTGTTACCCATATAATTACCTACTTATAGGTATTTTTAATTCGAGATTTTACTGGATAATTATTGATTAATCTCGAAGTCAAACCTTAATTACGACGGTTTGACTTTTAGCTAATTAACTAAGCTAAAACGAATTAAGAAAGGTTAAGGTTACTTACAAGAGTCCTAACTAAGCTTAGGGACCACTAAGAAGTTGGCTTGATGTCCAGAGAGCTCCAGAGATGAAGTTGTGAACTTTTGCAAATGAATGAACAATACGGTCACAACTAGAGCTTGTTATATATAGAATTTAATCTTCTAGGATCATGCCAAGGAGGTCTACCAATGATTCCAGATCAAGACAAGTGCCCCCTATGCATGAAAACCTGTTGGTACAGCCCCTGGTATGTAAAAACAAGCTCCAAAGTCGGTTACACAGGTCTGACTGGCACCTGCAAGTTATTTCTGTCGCTGTGTCTCTCTCACGGGCCGCGTAAGACCATAAGGGACTCTTACACGGGCCGCCTGGCCTGCCAGAACCAGCCAAACAAGTTTCAAAAATTGCATTTCAGCCCTTGGTCCTTTGTAACGTGGTTTTAAGTCCTATTTTTGCTATTTCAGCCCTCTAACCTTATTTTTAAGGGCTTTAGGACCTTTACTAACTTTGTTAAGTCCCTTGTTAACCTTGTGATCACCCGAAAGACCTTGAATTTCAACGTTGACGCTTTTAACCCTTCGTACACGAATTTGATCATAACTTTCTCATACGATAACGAAACTTTATGAAATTTTTTTACCACATATTCTAGTGAGTATAATTTACCGTTACAAAGCTTCGGGTCTGCTAGAAGGTCACTCAGAGGTATACTTTACACATTTTGACACATTTAGCCCCTATGGTTTGTAATTCCTCACTTTCTTTCATATTTAGCTTCGTATGATCCATGATTTATTCGTTTGAAGGTATAAATATCTTGTAGGGCTATTTTTGAATATAATTATCCATTGTTAACACTTTGGACCCTTATATTCACCTAGTTTCCTTGTTTGTCAACTTTAGTCCCTCTAAAGTATTCTTTCATACGTTCAGAGCTTATGACACGTGTTCATACATTATTGGACATGAATTTTTCAAGGTGTTACACGTATGTCCTGTCCAGGTACGTCGTGAGGATGCCAAACCTAATAGCGCTATCAACTAATAACCTCGTTGCCCTCCAAGCAACTAGTTCGGTAGTAAGATAGGACTTAAATGGATAGAATTGAGTGTATTATCCAACACTGAAATTAAGCAACAGTTATAACGTATGTCAAGTATCCCCTACAGGGATGTAAGTTTGTTTGTTTGTCCCTACTTGACGCATGCTTGTGAAAAGAGCAGTGAACTCACCTTAGGTTTGCTCGGTAAGTTAAGTTACTTGTTCAATGGTTGATCAATTACGTCCTAACATGGCTATCAATAACAATTAGGATCTCACCAAAGCATTTCACGTGTTTAACAGATAGCAAGTACTACACATCATCACATAATAAGTAGTTCGGGTCACATACAAGTTCCTAACATTAACCATATAAACGTGTGCGGCCCAATTAATTCAAGTCCCAATAATAGTGTTCACCACTGTGCAGTCCACTAGTTTACCCAAACCAAACATGTAATGCGTGGCCCAA
Organism: Helianthus annuus; assembly: GCF_002127325.2. Classification (NCBI taxonomy): domain Eukaryota; kingdom Viridiplantae; phylum Streptophyta; class Magnoliopsida; order Asterales; family Asteraceae; genus Helianthus; species Helianthus annuus. The sequence continues at coordinate 36,892,766 of NC_035447.2, read as the reverse complement.
ATGCTACTGGCCCAACGGTGAACTGTGCGACCGGGCTCCTAATGTGTGAGTCATTACGGTTGTGCGGCCCATGTATATACACTGGTCTTAAAGGCTAAGCGGCCCAATCCAGCAGATGGCCCCTGCGTGACTGTGCAACCCTGGATTTAATGTGCGACCCGAGCTTGATCTGTGGCCCGACCAACAGTACATGGCTCAGATGAGTCCCAGGCCCCCCCGAGTGTGCGACCTGGTTAAGTTGTGCGGTCCAAACTCCATTTGGTCCATTCCAGGTTGTCGCCCAATGGTGTTGTGTGACTCAACTAAGGGTGTGCGACCAATATGGTCTAATATCCCATACATGCACAATAGTGATGCACGGGGCTGAGGTGTGTGATCAAGGGGTGTGCAGTCAGCTACTCAATGCCATAATTCATGATCAATTAATCACAAAATCACAACAACTTTCCATAAAATCATGTAACCCTAATCATCATCTAGCCATTTCATGCCCTATGATCATACCGAGCCAAACATCACGATCGTTTCAACAAATCATTCATCATGGAATTCTACTTATGTTTATAATCATCCAACTAGTTCGTGTATATTAATTAAGAATGAGTTTTCGTGTACAAGTCTAAACATCCTTATCACCGTAATTAACAAACATTCAAGTTTACACAATATCCTAAACCAATTCACGACATGGACCATTGTATGCGCCAGATTCATATCATTTGTTTAACACCCTAATCGCTCATTGAGTTTCCCACAATTCTACAATATTAGTTATAACACTTGTTCATGGCATCAAGTCACATTTTATAGAATATACACATAGCTGAGATCAAACACAAATCAACGCTAAATATACTAACCGTGAGATTAGTGTTACTAGACACCAGGTACAGGCTTCGAAGAGAGTGGGGTAGGCTGTCGTCGAGTAGAAAGGGAAGAGAGCACTAGGGTTTTGCTAATTTTGTGAATATGAGTTAATGTAATCCATAATTACCATTAAGTGTGTAAACATTCAACACAAGTGGGTCGGACCCGGTTGGGCTCGATGAAGTCGAGAACCAACTTAACCGACAAAGGAGAGGGGTGTGCGACCCGATGAATGGTGTGCGAGGTGGAAGGTGTACGGTTGAACTATTATACAAATCACATAACATCTAAAAAAAAGCTTACCACCATTCAAATAAGCCAATCAAGTATAATCAAACAATTCATTTAAACAGTTCGTTCATTCAAACACGTACACACGTAATTACAACGTGAGACAAACATCAAAGGGACTAGTGCATAGAATGGCCTTGAAAATACGAGTTGTCACATAGAATTAATACTGAAATCTTGGTAACAACTTTTCAAATCGTCAAATAATATATTTAATGAAATTAATTTCGTAAATTGTTATTATTCACATGATGTCTTTTTTTTGAAACATTCAAGATAATACCCTCTTTATATGGTAATTTACATCCATGTTAATTGCTAATTACCAATAAAAGGATATTATCACTCCATCATATAGTTTCTTCTTATATTGTTTTTTTTTTATAATTCTTGGTCATTAAAAATATATTCTTTTTAAATCATGTGATTAAGTTCCCATATACCTATATTTTTTATTTTATCTCATCTTACTTTAATTTCACCGTTCCATATTATTTATAGCATCTCAATACCCAATGTTATTGTGTATTTATGTCTGTAATTTCTAATTGATTACTTTTTATTCAGGTTGTTATACTTTCTGTTTTATTTAATGTTGTTATACATAAATATTATATTTTTTAATATAACTATTAATATACCTATGACAAAAAATATTATTGTTTTTTAGTATCATTATTATCACCGTTATTTGTATTATTTACGTTCTAATTGTATGTTGCATTATTAAGAATTAAAAGTAGAGACGTGGTAAAACTACTAATTCAAGATATAGATGGTAAAGTTATGAATCAACGATGTAATGCTGTATAGAAATAAATATGTAGAGATTTACGAATTATGTGAATATTTTTTGGATTCAAATTATTTTCGGTAATATGCGAATTATAATTGTAACTTATTTGTTTCTCATTGAATGTAAGTAATACGTAAATACAATAATAAGTATTATATAATATATTTATTTTTGTATTATTTTCAAAGATAGTTTAATTACATGCTTCTTTGATAAATTTTATAGTACCGGCCTACATCATCTTAACTCATTTAACCAAGGATAGTTTGATTACATGCTTCTCTGATGAATTTTATAATATCGGCCTACATCATCTTTATATTAACTCGTTTATGTCAATTTGTATATAAATGTCTCTATCTTTGGTTTGCATTTACAAGAAATCTTAATTATATAGTTTAAATTGTTTAGCATGTGTAATACACGAGGAACTAACCTAGTTAATATACATAACATTTGAAGGTGTCTTAGTAACAGTAACTAATACACACTTTTATTCTTTAATTATAATTTTTTTGCAATATCTACAAGAGTGTCATCCAAGTTTTTTTTTCTTTTTTTATATATAGTTTACATTTACACCTCCTAACATTTAATAAACTTATCATATACCTCCAATATTTAATAAACTTATCCTATGGTCTATCAGCTTTGGCAATGACATATTTATTACCTCAACTTAAATAAGGTTCTTTTTAGTCGTTTTTTTAGTTTTATCTCATGGTAATATTTTTCTAAATTCCATATGTACCTTCATAAGTAGGTTAGTGTTGATGTTGTAGCTAACTAAACCAATAATTTTGTCTGTAACTTTCGAATATAACGCCATGACATGGTATTTTTATCGACGGGTAAAATGTTCCCTAGCGATTTGCTTATTTTTATCTATAGTGTTTTTTTTTTTTTTACTTTTTATATACCTCCACTTTGAGCACTAACACTTACACTTCATCGACATTATATAAACTTTTTAGAATGTTATTTTGACCATCTCGAGTTTTACATGCTTATTTTTATGCATGTGAGTCAAATATAATACATTTTCATTTTTTATGTTTGTTTTCGGTTGGTTTACGTTTTGACATAAATTTTGTTCGAAAACGAGTTGGGTCAAATATAATACGTTTTCACTAGAAAATATAAATTTGATTACTTTATGTTTTGACGTAAATTCGGTTGGTTTACGTTTTAACATAAATTTGTAAGTGGGTCCCTTCACCCTTACCCACAATTGACCACCGGGTCAGCATCCCCACTACCAATTCACCCCGATAACAGATCTCTGAGTAGTGTCACACCCCGATTTCCACGTGTCACCAGTGGGCCCGGTGTGGGGTACAGTGACGTAGTTGGCATCGTCATAGACAATCAACACAATATAATATTGCACAGCGGAAGCAGAATAGATACATTTCAACTTTAATTAAAATGATATAATAACATCATAAGTAGTTGAAACGGATCCACAGGCGGATCAAATAAAATAAGATAAAAATTGTTCAACAGATATTTTGTCGTCCGAGCTTGCGAGACTATAGTGGACGCTCTTAGGAAACAGCCAGCCTAGTTCGTATAGTACCTTCACTTAACCTTTTGGGAAAAATACGTCAGTTTACACTGGTAAATACAAATCGACTGACTCATTTTGAAAATGATTGAAAATTGATTTAAATGCACAAAGCATAAATATTTTTATTAACTTGGGATAATTATGTAATATAAACTTGTGAACGATTTACATGCACTCGTATCTTTGGTGGCCCGGGATCTGCTGTCCGGGCTAAAGATTAAATGACACACCACATTAAAGAGTTATACACGCCGAGTGTACGCCTACACCCCGTGCTCTGGTCGTGGCCATCTCGTAAGATAATGCCAAGGATATCCGGGACACGGTCAATAACCCCCCAAAGCCTAAAGTAAGACAAGACTGTTTAAACGAGTCGCACAAGCTATTCAAGACTGTACACCTATAAGGCGCAGGACTTGTGCGCCCGATCAAGCGGTATTTTAAATACCGTACCCCAAGCCCGTATAGGGAAAATAAGTCAAAATGTATTTACCTGAGCAAGTATGTAACACAATCGGTAAGTGTGGTAGCTTTTACTGGGCCTCCTAATCTGGAACAAAGGTTTATAATTAACCTATTAGATTCCTAACGGGTCTTTTATTTAAGCCTAAGCTTTGACCGTTAGTTTTAAGGACGATACGGTACAAGCGCACGATTAAGCGAAAGACCGGATAGAATGTGATTTAGACCCGACAAGTTTGAATACTTGTATAGTATGGGTATACTAAATACATTCTGGATTTTGAAACAAAAATGATAACGTTTGACCCGTTTCGGTCAATTTACGCAAACTAGTTACGTAAACCGAACCGAACGCAAAAAGGGCGTTACGGGTAGCCAAGAGAGTCAAATGCAAGTTCCCTGAGATAATATGCTTTAAATATGATATAAAATCAGTAAGTTATGTTCTATATTGCCCGGAATAATTTTAAACTCAATTTATGCCTTAGAAGGGCATTTTGGTCATTTAAAAGATTATAAAAGAGTCATATTAGAAATCTGAGTTTCGGGTCTGGTTTATACAGTAAATATACTTCATTTAACATATTATAACAGTAGGGTATGACCCATATACCAAACTTAACATTTAAAATCAAACTATGCACCGTAGGGGTATTTTAGTAATTTCACAAGGGCTAAAAACGCTAAAACTGGAAATCTGAGTTCATATACTTATACTTACTGTTATTATATGAAAATATGCTAAACACATCAGTAGGTATAAGTCTTATATGTTTAAAACGAGTATAACGCTTACTATGCGCTTAAAACGCTAAAAATGCGATTTAGAGCCGTTTCCGGGTTTATATATGAAAGCTGAGATTTTTATATTTCCATAAGGCTCAAAATAATTTATTTAACATATAAAATCAGTAGGAAAAGGTTTCGGGTCAAAAGGATGCATAAAACTCATTTTATGGCTTAAACGGTCAAAACCGACATAAACCGAAATAACTAGGCGATCTAAGATACGATCAGCCAAAAATTAAATAAAAATCATCTAAAATCCCAAAATATTATATAACATCAGTGGGTAAAAAGTTTTGTATCAAAACGTGGCCTGAAATGGGTTATATGCGAAAAGGGCCGTTTATGTAACTTAAGAACATAGTTTTACGCTAATGGCCATAACTCAAAAACTGGACCACCAACTGATCCGAAATTTTTGGTGCAAGTTTATATATTAGAAATAAAGATTTCTACTCTTTCACTTTTCCAAAAATCACGTTTTATTTCAAAAAGGGCAAAATAGTCAACTTTTAAGCATAATCGGAAACATGCAAATGAAGCGGCTAAGCATAGACTCAAACAACAAAAATTCCAGAGAGTTTTACCAAAATAAAAATAGTCAAAAAATACTCTCCAATACAGATCTCAAACATGCATGTACGAATCCGAATCGATAGTCTACGAAATAGTCGTTTTACAAGACTTTCGGTTCCGATTCGTATTTATACTAAAGATTGTCGAGTTGATCGTGGTAGAACACATTCTTATATTCATTATAAAGCTATCTATGATGATCAAATAGATTGCATGTCATTTACATTACCGTCTAAGCTTATTTTCACAAAAACAACTTCTGTTGACTTTTTAGAAACAAGTTTGACTCGACAATTAACATGCATGTAGTGGGAATCAGAGATTACCCTTTTGAGGGTTTGTTTCCCACATAAATACCAACATATATGTGGTTTCAATTCGAGAAATGACTGAGTAATTCTCGTTTAATCAGAAAGTCAAAGTACAAGAACAATCAGTTTGACTTTTACTAATAATCGATGCAAGAACGAATTAAGGACTGAAATAGAAGCTTACAAAGGTCCTATAGGTGCTTAGTGAACACTAGGATGCTGCCTCGTCGTTCAGATATGCTCCAGAATGCCTTGAGAGCTTTTGCAAGTCTTGGGTGTTCTTGTTCACAATTGCAAATGCCCAAGAAATGAGCTCTTTGATCAATATATGGAGGAAATCAGCTGATAAAAGGAGGTTACTGTTGTCCTAGCCATGCAAGAGATTTTATTGGAGCAAAAGGAGGTGAAAAACAGCTGGTTACCACTCAAATTCGGACCCAAATCGCTGCTGTTCGCGAAATCCGGAGCTGGGCGCTGGGTCGCGGCCCGCGTAGGACCTCAGGCGGGCGCCTGGGGTCTGCAGTTCCAAAGTTTGCCCATTTGTTGCAGTTTTGGTCCCTGAACTTTGGTTGCGATGATTTGGCCATGAATCTTGACTCGTAAACCCTCGAATCTGGTTTTTAAGGGCCTTGGGACATTTACCTACATGGCAATGTCCTCGGATAATTTTGCGCTCAACCGAAAAGCCATGAAATTCGACGTTGGCGCTTTTAGTCCCTTAAGTACGGTTTTGGCCATAACTTTCTCATACGTTGACGAAACTTCATGAAATTTTTACCACATATTCTAGTGAGTATATTTCAGCTTCACAAAGCTTCGGGTCTGCCAAAAGTTCACTCAGAGGTATAAATTGAACATGTTGACACTTTTGGCCCCTATAGTTTACAATACTTCACTTTTGTGCAATTTCCGCGTCGTATGATCCATGAACCATCCGTTTAAGGTTATAAACATTATGTAGGGTTATCATAGAGTCTATTTATCCATTGTTGACACTTTGGACCCTTACGTTCCATAGTTTTTGTCACACCCCAACCGATGGCGGAAACATCGGGATGAGACGAACAAATTGCTCAAAACAACATAACACTATTTGTGACAATATTGATTAAGTCAAATTTCATAAATGGCTCAAATGTCATATATTGTTCAAATAAACAAAACAAGATTCCAACATAGTTTATTTCTAGGTGTGTTTCTAATCCACCCTAACTGGATTCTTGAATTCTTCATCTATCAACCTGCAACATGTATTAAAATAACATCAACAAAAAAAAATGTTGGCGAGTATACAAGTTTGATACATAGCATAGTAGAATAGAATGTGTAAATACTCATATCCAACACGAATAACATGATCCACTTTGCCTTTCCCAATAGACTAGCGGGAAGTTAACACGTTCAACTTGTTCCATACGTTCAACTTGTTCCATACGTTCAACTTGTTCCATACGTTCAACTTATTCAATACGTTCAACTTGTCCAATACGTTCAACTTGTTCAATACGTTCAACTTGTTCAATACGTTCAACTTGTTCAATACGTTCAACTTGTTCAATACGTTCAACTTGCATAGCATATGAGATTAACAAGCAGCGAAATGTTTCGTGTTTAAATGTGGATAGAGTGTAAATATAACAAGTTTCAAGTGTTGTGTAATTTGAATATAGAATACATGTTGCACCCAAAGTGTTTAAAACGAAAATGGGATCGAGTATACTCACCTTGGAGTGCGTTGCGTATTTCTTGGAAAGAGAATATGAGAATTGTTCCAAGTGTTGTTGCACAAGAGAATTACCCTATTAATTTTGAGTATTTGTTAAATATTGGGAATTTAGGGTTTATTTAAATAACAAGGCATGAAATAATATCAACATTCTTAAATAATAATCATATGTTTCATATGACAAATTATTTATACATAAGTGAATAAATACTGAATAATATAACTGATTTTACCAAGTATCAATAATATTATTACTAAAAATTTTGATTATATAAATAATAGGCTCTTAATAATAATTCTGATATTTACATATATATATAAATATCATGGATTTATAATAAATAATATTTCTAATCTAAATAAGATAGTAGATTTGTTCATTATATAATAGTTAGATAAACAAAAATAATAATTCTGTTTGTTTAAAATAATAAATCTAAAAAATAATATTTCGGATTTAAATAATAATTTAAATAATAACTCTGATTAGTATATATTTATATAAAAATAATTCTGATTTAAATAAAGAAATTCTGAAAAAAGTAAATACTAATTCTGAAATATAAATCTGATTTAAATAGAGAAATTCTGAAAATAATATTTCTGACTTAAAAATATAATTCTGATTTAAATAAGGAAATTCTGAAAAATAATATTTCTGATTTAAAAATATAAATCTGATTTAAATAGTAATTAAATAATAATTCAGGTTAATATATATATATAATGATAATTCTGATTATAATAATAATTCTGAAAATATCATTTCTGAAATTAATAATACAATTTCTGATTAAAATATAAATTCTGACTAAAATATTATTTTAAATAGTAATTCTGATTACATAAATTCTGATTTAAAATAAATAATATAAATTCTGACTTTTAAAAAAAATAAAACAGAACAATAATTCTGTTATAAAATTAAATTCCAGATTTAATGGAAATAGTATATAAATCTGTTTTAAAAAAATAATAAGTAAATAAATCTGTTAATAATAATAATAATAATAATAATAATAATAACAATAACAATAATATTAGTATTAATTTAACAGTAAAAAAAAGAAATAACGAATCGAATCGATACCGGATTCTGAGTCTCCTTCTCCGGCGACTTCGGCGAGGTTCCGATCACCTTCTCCGACGAGACTTAGGACTCCGGCGTGTGACAGAAAGAAAGGAGGACGAGGGGATTGTGCGGTTTTCGAATGAGGATGGAGCCGGAACTTATAAGCTTGTGGGTGTCGGGTATGTTTGGAAAGGTCGAGCATGTTTGGAAATGGCTATCAATCAGACGTGTATTTTTGGAAATCGGAAGTCTCGGTCGGAGACAGAAAGGAGAAGTCATGACCGGAAAACGCGTTTGGTTTGGGCGGTTTTATTTGAATTAAGGTTTAATCGAAAGAAACGCATAAAAGATATGTGTTTCCTAATTTGAATGGATGTGGCATGCCCGGCCGAGTGGTTAGTTCGTTGTTTGTTATACGAGAGGTCTCCGGTTCGATCCTGGTTCCACACGCATAAACCCATTTTTTTTAAATAACCAACCAACTAACTGGGTTAGTCACTAACTGAGCTGATTTAACCGGGTTTTCACTAACGGGGTTAGATTAACTAACCAAAAATACTTAAAAATCAAAAAAATTCAGTTTTTAATATTTATTTATTTATTTATTTTAATTTTAATTACTAATTTATTTATTTAAAATACTAATAAAATAGTATAAAAATCATTTTAACCCAAATTTTGATATTTCAACCGAATTAACATACGAATTCCCAATTTTCGTACGGTTTAGGGTAATCTCTTGGCAACGATGAATTTAAGAGCTGAGATTTAGATGGAATTTCACTGTTTTTACGTGCTTAACATTGTTTCAACGTGTTTCAACGTGTAATAACATAACATAGTATTTAAACAAGTATATGATCAAAATAATGCACTTTTTCATCCCGATTCAAGTCTCGAAGTGAAATTGGGAATAAACGAGAGTACAATTGACTAAATTGGAAAGTACAAGATACCATGCTATAAATAGAAAGATCAAAAGTACGAGGCGTTACAGTCTCCCCTACTTTAGGAGATTTCGTCCTCGAAATCTTAGATAAAAAGACTTTAGAAAAGGTAATTTTTTTTTTTTTTTACGAAAATAGATGAGACCTTGATCATAATGTTTGTTTAGGAAAAACTTGTTTTCATGAATGCACCATGTAGCACCTTGTTTCACATAGAATTTCACATAGTATAACATGAATAAAATGACATGAAATTTTTCACATAGGATAACATGTATAATGAAAGCATAATAAATTTAATTTGTTCACGAGAGAGTATCATTAATTGTTTTAGGTTACGACAATAGTGTAAATTGTGACTTTCTAGCTAGAAATGAATGAAACGCTCAAACGTAAAACACATAATAATTGAGATAACATAAAAAGAGATTTAACGTAAAATATGGATTGTCACGGAACGTAACATACGACACTTCCAAAGTGAAATCGAAGACCTTCTCGAATTAAGGAAACGTGCTTTGGCCTAATAGGTATTAGTACTCTCATCGATGGTCCCCAGGTAGGCAACGGGTCCTTAATGGATTTATACGAATGCCAAACCTAGACAGGACGTCCCGACTACCGGTACCTAACCCTTCCAGTTACTACACGTTCTTAATCGATTGGGAAATCGAGACTTTGGCGAGAGCGAAAATCGAGGAGTGGGACTAGTTAAACAAGATGCGAGTTTCACCTCTAACTTGATAACGCCGTACCCTAACGTGGTTGGTACTTATCAAAAGATAAGGGTCCACTAGAGTATGAAATGGAAAACTCCCTTCAAGGTTTGGATATCACTCCTAACTTGAGGGTAGATTTCGTGCAAAAATCAAAGTATAGATGAGTGAAAATCATCACCAAGTGTGGGAATCACCCCTATCTTGATGAATCATTTCGATTGTGTTGTAAGAGTGTCTTCAAAGCCTCCAAGTGTGTATTGTGTTAGCCTTAGGAAAGGCATGTATATTAAGAGTCCAAGAGAATAGAGGGAAGCAAAGAAGATAGAAAGGAAGTTGTTTTAAGCAACACATAGTGAATAAGCTCTTAAACTATAGACTAGGCAAGGCATTCCTAATTCCCTATGGTTATGGCTCTGATACCAATCTGGTATCAGAGTACTCCTACTATAGACTAGGGAAAAGTATGGCAATCCTACCTAATTCCCTATAGTTATGGCTCTGCAACACATAGTGAATAAGCTCTTAAACTATAGACTAGGCAAGGCATTCCTAATTCCCTATGGTTATGGCTCTGATACCAATCTGGTATCAGAGTACTCCTACTATAGACTAGGGAAAAGTATGGCAATCCTACCTAATTCCCTATAGTTATGGCTCTGATACCAATCTGGTATCAGAGTACTCCTACAATAGACCAGGGATAAGTAAGGCAATCCTACCTAATTCCCTATAGTTATGGCTCTGATACCAATCTGTCACACCCCAACCGATGGCGGAAACATCGGGATGAGACGAACAAATTGCTCAAAACAACATAACACTATTTGTGACAATATTGATTAAGTCAAATTTCATAAATGGCTCAAATGTCATATATTGTTCAAATAAACAAAACAAGATTCCAACATAGTTTATTTCTAGGTGTGTTTCTAATCCACCCTAACTGGATTCTTGAATTCTTCATCTATCAACCTGCAACATGTATTAAAATAACATCAACAAAAAAATGTTGGCGAGTATACAAGTTTGATACATAGCATAGTAGAATAGAATGTGTAAATACTCATATCCAACACGAATAACATGATCCACTTTGCCTTTCCCAATAGACTAGCGGGAAGTTAACACGTTCAACTTGTTCCATACGTTCAACTTGTTCCATACGTTCAACTTGTTCCATACGTTCAACTTATTCAATACGTTCAACTTGTTCAATACGTTCAACTTGTTCAATACGTTCAACTTGTTCAATACGTTCAACTTGTTCAATACGTTCAACTTGTTCAATACGTTCAACTTGCATAGCATATGAGATTAACAAGCAGCGAAATGTTTCGTGTTTAAATGTGGATAGAGTGTAAATATAACAAGTTTCAAGTGTTGTGTAATTTGAATATAGAATACATGTTGCACCCAAAGTGTTTAAAACGAAAATGGGATCGAGTATACTCACCTTGGAGTGCGTTGCGTATTTCTTGGAAAGAGAATATGAGAATTGTTCCAAGTGTTGTTGCACAAGAGAATTACCCTATTAATTTTGAGTATTTGTTAAATATTGGGAATTTAGGGTTTATTTAAATAACAAGGCATGAAATAATATCAACATTCTTAAATAATAATCATATGTTTCATATGACAAATTATTTATACATAAGTGAATAAATATTGAATAATATAACTGATTTTACCAAGTATCAATAATATTATTACTAAAAATTTTGATTATATAAATAATAGGCTCTTAATAATAATTCTGATATTTACATATATATATAAATATCATGGATTTATAATAAATAATATTTCTAATCTTAATAAGATAGTAGATTTGTTTATTATATAATAGTTAGATAAACAAAAATAATAATTCTGTTTGTTTAAAATAATAAATCTAAAAAATAATATTTCGGATTTAAATAATAATTTAAATAATAACTCTGATTAGTATATATTTATATAAAAATAATTTTGATTTAAATAAAGAAATTCTGAAAAAAGTAAATACTAATTCTGAAATATAAATCTGATTTAAATAGAGAAATTCTGAAAATAATATTTCTGACTTAAAAATATAATTCTGATTTAAATAAGGAAATTCTGAAAAATAATATTTCTGATTTAAAAATATAAATCTGATTTAAATAGTAATTAAATAATAATTCAGGTTAATATATATATATATAAAATGATAATTCTGATTATAATAATAATTCTGAAAATATCATTTCTGAAATTAATAATACAATTTCTGATTAAAATATAAATTCTGACTAAAATATTATTTTAAATAGTAATTCTGATTACATAAATTCTGATTTAAAATAAATAATATAAATTCTGACTTTTAAAAAAAATAAAACAGAACAATAATTCTGTTATAAAATTAAATTCCAGATTTAATGGAAATAGTATATAAATCTGTTTTAAAAAAATAATAAGTAAATAAATCTGTTAATAATAATAATAATAATAATAATAATAATAATAATAATAATAATAATAATAATAACAATAATATTAGTATTAATTTAACAGTAAAAAAAAGAAATAACGAATCGAATCGATACCGGATTCTGAGTCTCCTTCTCCGGCGACTCCGGCGAGGTTCCGATCACCTTCTCCGGCGAGACTTAGGACTCCGGCGTGTGACAGAAAGAAAGGAGGACGAGGGGATTGTGCGGTTTTCGAATGAGGATGGAGCCGGAATTTATAAGCTTGTGGGTGTCGGGTATGTTTGGAAAGGTCGAGCATGTTTGGAAATGGCTATCAATCAGACGTGTATTTTTGGAAATCGGAAGTCTCGGTCGGAGACAGAAAGGAGAAGTCATGACCGGAAAACGCGTTTGGTTTGGGCGGTTTTATTTGAATTCAGGTTTAATCGAAAGAAACGCGTAAAAGATATGTGTTTCCTAATTTGAATGGATGTGGCATGCCCGGCCGAGTGGTTAGTTCGTTGTTTGTTATACGAGAGGTCTCCGGTTCGATCCTGGTTCCACACGCATAAACCCATTTTTTTTAAATAACCAACCAACTAACTGGGTTAGTCACTAACTGAGCTGATTTAACCGGGTTTTCACTAACGGGGTTAGATTAACTAACCAAAAATACTTAAAAATAAAAAAAAATCAGTTTTTAATATTTATTTATTTATTTATTTTAATTTTAATTACTAATTTATTTATTTAAAATATTAATAAAATAGTATAAAAATCATTTTAACCCAAATTTTGATATTTCAACCGAATTAACGTACGAATTCCCAATTTTCGTACGGTTTAGGGTAATCTCTTGGCAACGATGAATTTAAGAGCTGAGATTTAGATGGAATTTCACTGTTTTTACGTGCTTAACATTGTTTCAACGTGTTTCAATGTGTAATAACATAACATAGTATTTAAACAAGTATATGATCAAAATAATGCACTTTTTCATCCCGATTCAAGTCTCGAAGTGAAATTGGGAATAAACGAGAGTACAATTGACTAAATTGGAAAGTACAAGATACCATGCTATAAATAGAAAGATCAAAAGTACGAGGCCTTACAGTTTTCACTGTTTGTCACTTTTAGTCCCTCTAAAGTTTGTTTTCACATACCGGAACCTTATGACACGTGTCAAGGTATTATTGGACAAAATTTTTCGAGGTGTTACATCCTCACCCCCTTAAAAGAAATCTCGACCTCGAGATTTACTGAAAAAAATGGGGATATTTCTCTTGCATCGTGGATTCCACTTCCCACGTGTATTCGGGACCTCTACGGGCATCCCATTTGACCTTAACAATAGGCACGTGCTTCCTTCGAAGCTTCTTTACCTGTCGATCCTCAATCGACAAAGGTTTTTCCACAAATTTCAGACTTTCGTCTATGTGTATGTCTGTATGCGGTATAACCAGTGAAGCGTCAGCGAAACACTTCTTCAAATTACAGATGTGGAACACATTATGAATAGCACTAAGCTCTTCAGGCAAGTTTAACTTGTAAGCGACTGACCCGATACGTTCGATAATCTCGAAAGGTCCTATGTATCTCGGGCTTAGCTTGCCTTTCTTTCCAAATCGCATCACACCCTTCCAGGGCGATACTTTAAGCAATACTTTATCACCTACATCGAAGTGAAAAGTCTTTGCGCTTAGGATCCGCATAACTTTTCTGCCTATCCCCGGCAGCTTTCAAACGATCGCGAATCTGAGCGATCTTGTCTGTCGTCTCGAAGACGATATCTGGTCCTGACAGTTGGACTTCTCCAACTTCTGCCCAACAAATGGGCGATCTACACTTTCTACCGTATAGGGCCTCAAAAGGCGCAGCCTTTATGCTGGAATGGTAGCTATTGTTGTAGGAGAATTCAATTAGCGGTAGGTTCTTATCCCAACTACCACCCAAGTCGATCGCTCATGCACGAACCATGTCTTCCAAAGTTTGAATAGTACGCTCACTCTGACCGTCAGTCTGAGGATGATAAGCCGTACTAAAATTCAAACGAGTGCCCAACGATTGTTGGAAACTCTTCCAAAAATGCGACGTATATCTAGTATCTCTATCGGAGATAATAGATATAGGTATACCATGTAGCGCTACAATCTTATCGACGTATAATTGTGCTAACATATCGGAGCTATACGTCTCCTTGATGGGTAGAAAATGAGCTGACTTAGTCAGTCTATCCACTATGACCCATATGGTATCATTTCCCTTTTTCGTCTTCGGCAACTTGGTGATGAAATCCATTGTCACCATTTCCCATTTCCACTTGGGAATTTCAGGTTGTTGAAGCAAACCTGACGGCTTCTGATGCTCAGCTTTGACTTGCGCACAAGTCAAACATTTAGCTACATGCTCAGCTACTGACTTCTTCAAACCAATCCACCAGTAGTTTGCTTTCAAATCCTGGTACATCTTATCAGCTCCAGGATGAACGGAATATTTAGAGCTGTGGGCTTCCTGGAGGATAACGTCCCGAAGTCCTCCATAAACTGGAACCCATATTCGTCCGTTTAGCCGTAGCATACCATCTTTGTCGTAGGATAACTGTTCCTCAGTTACTCCTAACTTTTCTGCAGGATAGTTAGCTTCCAACACAGCTTCCTTCTGTGCAGCTAACACCCTTTCATTCAAATTATTTCTTATTTCAATGCGCTTGGCATTGATTCTGATTGGTTTCACCTTTTCCTTTCTGCTTAAGGCGTCGGCAACCACATTAGCCTTGCCTGGATGGTATCTTATCTCACAATCATAATCGTTTAGAGTTTCCATCCAACGCCTTTGACGCATGTTCAATTCCTTCTGATTGAACAAGTGTTGAAGACTCTTGTGATCTGAATATATTATGCACTTGGTTCCATACAAGTAATGTCTCCATAACTTCAAAGCAAACACAACTGCACCCAATTCCAAATCGTGGGTGGTGTAGTTCTTCTCGTGCACCTTGAGCTGGCGAGAAGCGTAGGCAATGACTTTGCCTTTCTGCATGAGTACACAGCCCATGCCAGTATGTGATGCATCACAATATACCACAAATTCTTCAATACCATCGGGCAATGTCAACACTGGAGCATTGCTCAACTTTTTCTTCAAGATGTCGAAGGATTCCTGCTGCTTAGGGCCCCAATCAAACTTAATCTTCTTACGAGTCAACGAAGTTAGGGGCGCAGCAATCCTTGAAAAGTTCTCAATAAATCGCCTATAGTATCCTGCCAATCCAAGGAAACTGCGAATCTCAGTAGGAGTCTTCGGCTCCTGCCAGTTCATGACTACTTCTACTTTAGCGGGATCTGCTTGGATACCACGCTCACTTACTACATGTCCAAGGAATTGGACTTCTCGAAGCCAAAATTCACACTTCGAAAATTTGGCATAAAGCTTCTCCTGATTCAGAAGTTTGAGAATACAACGAAGGTGTTTCTCATGGTCAGCTTGGCTCTTCGAGTAGATAAGGATATCGTCAATAAAGACGATGACGAATTTATCTAGATAGGGCTTGCAGACGCGATTCATGAGATCCATGAATGCGGCTGGTGCGTTGGTAAGCCCAAACGGCATCACTAGGAACTCGTAATGTCCATAACGAGTCCTAAACGCTGTCTTGTGCACATCTTCGTCTTTGACCTTTAACTGATGATAACCTGACCTCAGGTCAATCTTGGAGAAGTAACTTGCTCCTTGCAACTGATCGAACAGATCGTCGATCCTGGGTAACGGATATCTATTCTTGATAGTGACCTTGTTAAGCTCACGGTAATCGATGCACAGACGCATCGATCCATCCTTCTTTTTAACGAACAAGATTGGCGCTCCCCAAGGAGATGAGCTAGGTCTAATAAAACCTTTAGCCAATAAATCATCTAACTGTGTCCTCAACTCCTTCATCTCCGTTGGTGCCAATCTGTATGGCGCTCTTGCTACTGGTGCTGCACCTGGGATGATGTCTATCCGAAACTCCAGTTGCCTATCCGGTGGCAAACCGGGTAGTTCTTCAGGGAATACTTCAGGATATTCCGATATAACAGGGATATCCTCAATCTTCGGCTTCGGCTCATCAATGGTAACTTGTGCCATATAAATGACACATCCTTTCTGCATACATCTGGATGCCTTGAGCATGGACACTTGCTCAGGCAATCCATGCTGGGTATCTCCTTGAATAGTGAGTGACTCACCAGACGGAGTCTTAACTATTACTTGCTTTCTGTTGCACACAATCTGGGCTTGGTTACTCGACAACCAATCCATGCCTATCACTATGTCGAATCCAGCTAGCTTAAAGGGAAGCAAGGATAACGGGAAGGAATGATTCCTAATGGATATAACACATCCGTCTAGAACAGTCGAGGCGGTTTCTATGGTTCCATCGGCTAATTCCACCTCATATTTCACGCTTAAGGTTCTAACAGGAAGGTTCAACAATTTACAAAACTTATCATCTACAAACGACTTATCAGCTCCTGAATCAAACAAGACTCTAGCAAAAACATCATTTACAAGAAACGTACCTGTAATGACGTTGTCGTCAAGAACTGCCTCCTTGGCGTCCATTCTGAAGACTCTCGCATTAGTCTTCTTCCCATCATCAGCTTTCTTCGCATTCTTTGGGCAGTTTGGCCGAATGTGCCCCTTCTCGTTGCAACCAAAACAAGTTGCATCCTTCATTTTCTTGCAATCCACAACTTTATGATCTGTGGACTTGCAGATCCCACAACGTTTCTCGAAAGACTGGGATTTAGACTCCTGCCTGCATCTCCCAAAGTGATGCCTCCTACAAACCTTGCATTTGGGTTTCTCACCCGACTGACGATCTCCTTTCTTAGATCCCGACCCTTTTTGGTGGTCGTTGTTCCCTCTGTATCGTTTCTCAGGCCTTCGTGAGGTGTCATCCTCACGTTTCCTTTTGTTTTCTTCTGAGTTCTTAATAGCTCTCAATCTGACCACATCTTGAGTGAGGAGAGAGATAGATCAGCTACGGATCTAAATGTCGTAGGCCTTGAAGCCTTGACGCTTGCCTTTATCTCCGGTGCCAGACCCCCAATAAATCGAGCAATCCTACGCGGCTCCGGGGTCACTAGATAAGGCACTAACCGAGATAAAGTGTTGAACGTAGTAAGATACGCTTGACAATCGAGGTTCTTCATAACCAGAGATACAAAATCCGATTCAATTCTCTCAACCTCATGCTGCGGGCAGAAGTTCTCCTTGATTAGGGCCACAAACTATTCCCATGACAAACCGTACAGTGTGGCCTTACCGGCAGCTTGTAGGGGTGACTTCCACCATGCTAACGCATCTCCCTTGAACGACTGGGACACGTACTTTACGACGTCCCTATCAGCACACCCGCTGATATCAACCACAGTATCCATCTCATCAATCCACGTCATGCAATCTACTGCTCCTTTTTCCCCAGTAAAATCTCTGGGTTTGCAAGATACGAAATACTTGTACGTACAGGACTTGCTGTGCGTATCATGTTTCAGCTTGACTTCTTGCTTTGGGATGCTGCTGTGGTTGGAGGAGTGATTATCATCCTCATCTTTCTTCGGCTCACTCTTTTTAGAAGGTGGCTTACTATGAGCCTCAGAATGAGTCTTGGGCTTTGCGTGCGATACTGTTCGGGTCCTACTCCGAGTACCGCTAGATTCCCTGAATTGCCTACCCATAGCTTTGGCAACAGCGTTATCTATCAGTGCTTGCAATTCTTCACCAGTGACGTGAATCCTGGTATTATCTGGGTGTTCTCCAGAATGACTGTTGGTTTCCTCCGATTTGGCCATTGTAGCTTTAAGCTACAATAAAGGACAAGGTCTAATTTAGAACATAACAGTATTATCGTTCTAGACGATTTATTAACCATGGTATCAAGAACCTTAACAGTTAATTTGATAAATTTCATTCAGGCTCTTATTAGCAATCAAGGAATGAAAATATATATATTGGCACCATAGGCCTAGTCACTTTGGACAATTACTAAATTATAAATTTAGATTTTTATAGGATTATAAATTGTATAATTAAACAAATAATCCTTTACTAGACAGAGAGTCATAAACCACAACTGCCACTATATGACATAGTCATAACCCGTAGGTATCAAGTCATAAATAGACTTGTGTACAGATATAATCTGTAGATAATTTATTAAAAAAAAAGGGTGGCTTGTGTGATTTTTCAGATCACGCTTGGCCAGGAATGTTAACATGTTTACAGATGTTAACAGAGACTTGAATCTTTTCAACCAGGTTTTACCATCATGGCCAGGCATGTTAATAAGGCATTCAAGCTAGGTTATACCTTGCTAAGATTCTTATAAATGGCAAATCAAATAAAAATTGATATTTTCCATTATTGAATATTAAATTCATGCACATATATAAAATGAGAAATTCCAATTAACCATTTCAAATTTCAAATAAAGTAACTAGTACATCTTTGCCCTAAACGGGACTTTAATTCAAATAACATGAATAACATGCCCGCGCAGGGGCTAAACAAACAACAACAACAACTAAGCAAAACAAGCCCACGCAGGGGTTAACAGAACAACATACCCACGCAGGGGTAGAATAAGGGAAATATACCCACGCAGGGGTAAAGTACAGGAATAGATGTCCGCGCAGGGACATGAGTAATGAGATAACAATCAAAGGATTCAATGATCCTTCTTACTCTTACCCTTGAGTAAGTCGAACACCTTCTTGTACATGCCACTGTTGCGTCGGCGATCAGCTCGCATCTCGTGTTGCAACTCACGTCGCATGCTGTCAATCCCATGCAGGATTTCTTGAACCTGCGGCGGCGACATCATAGGCGCCGGTGGCGGTGGCTGGTACTGCTGCGGCTGCGATGGCTGTGGCTGCTGGTAACCCGGAGGGTAACCAAAAGTAGACTGCCCAGCAGCCCAAGTGTCTCCAAATGGACCACTAGGTGGGAGCGAGCTGTAGTTTGCAGCTTGCCAATAAGGGTCTCCTGTGTAGTCGTAACCCTGGGGGAAAATCTGCTCGAATGGGTTAAACTGAGCTGCGCTGGCATAAGCCGGAATCGGCTCTCCGTAGTTCTGCAGCGGCAGAGGCGGGATCGGTACTGAAGTGACCTCCGATACGGGATGCGGAGACTCCCCCGTCTCGGACTCCTCGTGAAGAGGCGTGTAGCGGCTGCTACCAACATGTGGAGGGGTGCCTATGCGAATCCCTCCGTGCGTAGACATACGCGCATTCCTCCTTGGCCTCTGAGGCGGAGGAGGTAAAACTGGTGGTGGCGGTGGCGACGGAGTGATCACGTCGCGCCAGAGGGCCTCAGATAGGTCCTGCTGCAGAGGCGGCTGCTGCTGAAGCTGCTGCTGCTGAGAGTGGTGCTGCGAGTGCACCGGCGATCCATGGTGTGACTGGAGCATCGGAGAGTTGTGGCGGCTGGGGGTGTAATACCAATCGTGCTGCCGAAACCTCTCCTGAAAGCTATCAACACCATTGTAGGGTGATCCCCTAAATGGTGACCCATCCGATATCTCGATGGGATGGTTGGGCGTACCTGACGGTGGCAGTGAAGGGTTCGTGTCTTCATCAACTTCCATCTCGTGATCACCAGGAAAGTGGTCCTCCGGTCCTAGTGGGTTATGACCCACCGGCTCGTCCAAATAAGCATCAGGGTTATACATACCCTGGTAAACTGGTGCTGGGTATTGGTGAGGCGACTGATGAAGAGGTATATATGATCCATGGGAACCATGGGGCCCATTTTCCGAGTGGGGCCCAAATGATTGGGGTAGTGATGGCGAAGTGCTCATAGACACCGAGTGTCTAGCCGGCTCGGCGAATGATCCCAAAGATCATTGGCTGCAGTGTTGTGAGTAGCTGACGTGGCTCGCCTGTGTGAGGGTCCTGCCTCATGGTCGTGAGATGTAGCGAATCCTCCTCGACCTCGCATACGTGGCGGCATGATGATCCTGTCAAAAATCAAACAAGTTGCACAACAAACATATAAGACAAAGCTAATAATAAAAATAAAGATAAATTAAACGAAATGTTGAACATTTCCTAAGTTCTTTGTCTAGACTCGAAAATCGAGGATTGTGCAATTGTGTAACTGAGATTAAACACAAAGGACTAGTGTTTAATTCACTCAGCGTTGGCTCTGATACCAACCTGTCACACCCCGATTTCCACGTGTCACCAGTGGGCCCGGTGTGGGGTACAGTGACGTAGTTGGCATCGTCATAGACAATCAACACAATATAATATTGCATAGCGGAAGCAGAATAGATACATTTCAACTTTAATTAAAATGATATAATAACATCATAAGTAGTTGAAACGGATCCACAGGCGGATCAAATAAAATAAGATAAAAATTGTTCAACAGATATTTTGTCGTCCGAGCTTGCGAGACTATAGTGGACGCTCTTAGGAAACAGCCAGCCTAGTTCGTATAGTACCTGCACTTAACCTTTTGGGAAAAATACGTCAGTTTACACTGGTAAATACAAATCGACTGACTCATTTTGAAAATGATTGAAAATTGATTTAAATGCACAAAGCATAAATATTTTTATTAACTTGGGATAATTATGTAATATAAACTTGTGAACGATTTACATGCACTCGTATCTTTGGTGGCCCGGGATCTGCTGTCCGGGCTAAAGATTAAATGACACACCACATTAAAGAGTTATACACGCCGAGTGTACGCCTACACCCCGTGCTCTGGTCGTGGCCATCTCGTAAGATAATGCCAAGGATATCCGGGACACGGTCAATAACCCCCCAAAGCCTAAAGTAAGACAAGACTGTTTAAACGAGTCGCACAAGCTATTCAAGACTGTACACCTATAAGGCGCAGGACTTGTGCGCCCGATCAAGCGGTATTTTAAATACCGTACCCCAAGCCCGTATAGGGAAAATAAGTCAAAATGTATTTACCTGAGCAAGTATGTAACACAATCGGTAAGTGTGGTAGCTTTTACTGGGCCTCCTAATCTGGAACAAAGGTTTATAATTAACCTATTAGATTCCTAACGGGTCTTTTATTTAAGCCTAAGCTTTGACCGTTAGTTTTAAGGACGATACGGTACAAGCGCACGATTAAGCGAAAGACCGGATAGAATGTGATTTAGACCCGACAAGTTTGAATACTTGTATAATATGGGTATACTAAATACATTCTGGATTTTGAAACAAAAATGATAACGTTTGACCCGTTTCGGTCAATTTACGCAAACTAGTTACGTAAACCGAACCGAATGCAAAAAGGGCGTTACGGGTAGCCAAGAGAGTCAAATGCAAGTTCCCTGAGATAATATGCTTTAAATATGATATAACATCAGTAAGTTATGTTCTATATTGCCCGGAATAATTTTAAACTCAATTTATGCCTTAGAAGGGCATTTTGGTCATTTAAAAGATTATAAAAGAGTCATATTAGAAATCTAAGTTTCGGGTCTGGTTTATACAGTAAATATACTTCATTTAACATATTATAACAGTAGGGTATGACCCATATACCAAACTTAACATTTAAAATCAAACTATACACCGTAGGGGTATTTTAGTAATTTCACAAGGGCTAAAAACGCTAAAACTGGAAATCTGAGTTCATATACTTATACTTACTGTTATTATATGAAAATATGCTAAACACATCAGTAGGTATAACTCTTATATGTTTAAAACGAGTATAACGCTTACTATGCGCTTAAAACGCTAAAAATGCGATTTAGAGCCGTTTCCGGGTTTATATATGAAAGCTGAGATTTTTATATTTCCAGAAGGCTCAAAATAATTTATTTAATATATAAAATCAGTAGGAAAAGGTTTCGGGTCAAAAGGATGCATAAAACTCATTTTATGGCTTAAACGGTCAAAACCGACATAAACCGAAATAACTAGGCGATCTAAGATACGATCAGCCAAAAATTAAATAAAAATCATCTAAAATCCCAAAATATTATATAACATCAGTGGGTAAAAAGTTTTGTATCAAAACGTGGCCTGAAATGGGTTATATGCGAAAAGGGCCGTTTATGTAACTTAAGAACATAGTTTTACGCTAATGGCCATAACTCAAAAACTGGACCACCAACTGATCCGAAATTTTTGGTGCAAGTTTATATATTAGAAATAAAGATTTCTACTCTTTCACTTTTCCAAAAATCACGTTTTATTTCAAAAAGGGCAAAATAGTCAACTTTTAAGCATAATCGGAAACATGCAAATGAAGCGGCTAAGCATAGACTCAAACAACAAAAATTCCAGAGAGTTTTACCAAAATAAAAATAGTCAAAAAATACTCTCCAATAAAGATCTCAAACATGCATGTACGAATCCGAATCGATAGTCTACGAAATAGTCGTTTTACAAGACTTTCGGTTCCGATTCGTATTTATACTAAAGATTGTCGAGTTGATCGTGGTAGAACACATTCTTATATTCATTATAAAGCTATCTATGATGATCAAACAGATTGCATGTCATTTACATTACCATCTAAGCTTATTTTCACAAAAACAACTTCTGTTGACTTTTTATAAACAAGTTTGACTCGACAATTAGCATGCATGTAGTGGGAATCAGAGATTACCCTTTTGAGGGTTTGTTTCCCACATAAATACCAACATATATGTGGTTTCAATTCGAGAAATGACTGAGTAATTCTCGTTTAATCAGAAAGTCAAAGTACAAGAACAATCAGTTTGACTTTTACTAATAATCGATGCAAGAACGAATTAAGGACTGAAATAGAAGCTTACAAAGGTCCTATAGGTGCTTAGTGAACACTAGGATGCTGCCTCGTCGTTCAGATATGCTCCAGAATGCCTTGAGAGCTTTTGCAAGTCTTGGGTGTTCTTGTTCACAATTGCAAATGCCCAAGAAATGAGCTCTTTGATCAATATATGGAGGAAATCAGCTGATAAAAGGAGGTTACTGTTGTCCTAGCCATGCAAGAGATTTTATTGGAGCAAAAGGAGGTGAAAAACAGCTGGTTACCACTCAAATTCGGACCCAAATCGCTGCTGTTCGTGAAATCCGGAGCTGGGCGCTGGGTCGCGGCCCGCGTAGGACCTCAGGCGGGCGCCTGGGGTCTGCAGTTCCAAAGTTTGCCCATTTGTTGCAGTTTTGGTCCCTGAACTTTGGTTGCGATGATTTGGCCATGAATCTTGACTCGTAAACCCTCGAATCTGGTTTTTAAGGGCCTTGGGACATTTACCTACATGGTAATGTCCTCGGATAATTTTGTGCTCAACCGAAAAGCCATGAAATTCGACGTTGGCGCTTTTAGTCCCTTAAGTACGGTTTTGGCCATAACTTTCTCATACGTTGATGAAACTTCATGAAATTTTTACCACATATTCTAGTGAGTATATTTCAGCTTTACAAAGCTTCGGGTCTGCCAAAAGTTCACTCAAAGGTATAAATTGAACATGTTGACACTTTTGGCCCCTATAGTTTACAATACTTCACTTTTGTGCAATTTCCGCGTCGTATGATCCATGAACCATCCGTTTAAGGTTATAAACATCATGTAGGGTTATCATAGAGTCTATTTATCCATTGTTGACACTTTGGACCCTTACGTTCCATAGTTTTCACTGTTTGTCACTTTTAGTCCCTCTAAAGTTTGTTTTCACATACCGGAACCTTATGACACGTGTCAAGGTATTATTGGACGAAATTTTTCGAGGTGTTACAAGTAGTGACAATATGCCATCCATACTAACAACCACCTGATTGGGCAAAATCCTTTGAGATGAGATTGCTACTCTGCCAACACATGAAGAAGAACAATATTCTAGAAGCAAGCCATTTCCGTCCTGGATCACCCACCCATGATTCAGACACATTCTTCTCCCTTTTTATACGACACCCACAACTATCACACCCCAACCGATGGGGGAAATATTGAAGTGAGACGAAAACATAATTGCTCGAGACATCATAACTTGCTAATTGTGACAATAGTTAACTAATTCAAATTTCATTCATGCTAAAATGGAAAGTACATTGATTTTTGGAAAGGAAAGTACGACATATTGCAAATAAATGTTACAACATGAAACAAAACATAAATAAAAGTTTATGTGTGTTTCTAGTCCACCCTAAGTATCATTCTTCAATCGTCATCTACTCGTTTCCTGCAACATATATTAAAATAAAATCAACAAAAGTTGGCGAGTATACAAGTTTGAATACATAGCATAATTGTGTCTAAAAGTTGTCTTATATCTAAGACAACTTTTAGACACAATTATTTAACTAGCATGTATTAACTATAAGTCAAACCAAAGCATACCGCAATCGTGCATATCTTGTCGCCGAAACGACAAGGCCGTAAAATCGTTCACTTAACACGTCACACCCCAACCGATGACGGAAACATCGGGATGAGACAAACAAACCGCTCAAAGCATCATAACACTAAATATGACAATATAATTAAGACAAATTTCATAAACATAAAAATGTCAAAAGAGATCCGAACATAATTAAAACATTGTATCAAACATCATCAAACATTGTTTATTTCTAAGGTGAGTTTCTAGTTCATCCTAACTTGATTTCTTGATTCCCTTCGACTATCAACCTGCAACATGTATTTAAATAACATCAGCAAAAATGTTGGCGAGCATACAAGTTTGTTACATATCATAAATAGCATAAAAAGTTTCAATACTCATATCCAACATGAATAACGTGATACTGGTTACTAACATGCTAAGCTAATGTAAACTATATGTCAAACCTAAGTTTCCAACGGAAAGTGCCTTTCCTACATCGTCGCAACGAAGAGGAGGTTAAAGTATCAAACTTAACAATGGGCAGTGCGTAAATCCTATAACGCTATAATTGTCAAGGTAGGCTAGCAAAATTAATGAGCATATAGGTACAACTTACACATAACATATAGACTAACAAGCATCACATGTTTTCATGATTAAACTTGGATAGAGTGTGATTATAAACTAGTTTCAAGTGTCAAGTGTTTTTGTATATTGTACATGTTGCACCCAAAGTGTTTAAAATGAAAACGGGATCGAGTATACTCACAGTGTGTGTCTAACAAGTAAACATAGACGGATATAGATTGAAGGGAGCGCCAGATCAGCTTGCGTACGGGAACAGAAGTGTAAGTACTCCAAAGTGCAGAAATGGTCAAAATCGGAGTGTCAGTGGGAAAACAGGAGGCTTTGTACGAAGCTGTGCCTTCGTACAAAGCCTTCGTACAGGTGTGGCTTCCGTTGTTCCAATATCGAGTGTCTTCGAGTCTGTCTTCGAGAAAATAGAGTGTGTATCCCTCCAACTTAAGCTACTGATTAAACTTAGAGTCGGAGAGGTCTTTGTCCTGGTCACGGGTGGGAGTTAGGCTGGTATGCGCGAAGTCAGTGACTTTGTACGAAGGCGTGCCTTCGTACGAAGCCATGAGTGCCTTCGTACGAAGGCAGTGCCTTCGTACGAAGCCTGGCTTCGCACAGAACAGTCCAGCTCGCATTCGTGGCTGTTCTTGGCGTTCGGAGCTGTGTTTTCGCCTAAATCGGATGTGTTTTCGAGTCCAATTCGAGACGATTTTGACACTACCTCATTCCACTATTCAGTGAACGCAATACATGTTGTTTTAGGCCCGTTTTAGTGTGAAAATCAAGTTTGAAATAGTTTAAAAAGGTTTCAACTTAGATCTAACACTTAGTGAGTGTGAAATCCAAAGATTTCTAACTTGGGAAGCCGAAGCTAGGCCCAATACACTCGGTTAAGTGTAGATCAGTTGCAAATGAAGAAGATTTGATGAAAAAGATAAAGGTTTTTGATGAAAACAGAGAAGTTAAGATGAAAAGATGAAGTTTTAGGTGAAAAGATAAATTTTAGTTGAAAGCAACAGAGTTTTGGTAAAATCGAAGTGAGTTTTGTGGAAAAATTGTAGTGGAAAACTTTATGTAATGTTGTAAAAATGATAAATGTTACTTGAAAACAATCGGATAGCAATCCGGCAACTTTTCGGTATGAAATTAGCAAGTGAATGAAAATAGAGAAGTGAGGTCTCTATTTATAGAGGAGATGGGTTCGAACAAGGAGTTTCGTTCGAAGCAGCTTGGCTTCATTCGAACGGCATGTCTTGTCCAACCAATTCGTCGTTTCGCGTGTAGGATGTTCATTTGACGTGTTTTGTTGCATTAGTTAGCGGGAGTACTGTGACAGCCGTCACTTTTCCGTACATTCCGTACACTAAATAAACAGTGATCTGTGCTTTAATGAACGTACATGATCTAGTTTACGAGACAAATAAGTTTCTGAATTCCATGCAAGTGAGTTCATGCACGTTTTATACTACAAAATATTGCTTTATGCATAAACGAGAGCGTTGCGTCATAAATTAGTAAACTCACCGGTAAGACACACTGTATCAACAAAACTGCAGAAAGCAGCCAGACATTAGAATTGAGGCCTAGGCATGGGTCCAACAACAAGAATACATTAAAACCCAAGAATACATACAAGGGTTTACATATATACCATCCGGATGCTAAAATACGCACTAAAAAGCACCGAAACGCAGTTTAAATGCAGAATTTATTTAAATTCAGCTATAATCAGCATAATGACAATGAAATATTATGCAGAAATTTTTATTTATCATCCAGAATACTTCCCTAAGTGTCGCGGATTGAAAGTGTTGCAAAAGGACACTTGAAAGACACTAAACGGTGCAATTTAGCACTTAAACGGACCGGTATTTAGCCAAACAACCGGACGTTACCCGGAACACAAAAATATTGCTAGAAGCAATGTTTTTATTTTTCTGAGCTAGTTAGGGTCCCCAAACACCCTAACACACTATATAATTAGTAACACACAAAAGACACTAACTATAACATTTAATCCTAACTAGAAGGACTAACCAAGACTTGGAACCAAACCAGACTACCCCCCCCCCCCAAACCGGTTGTAGACAAGGAATCCCACACCATGATTTTATTTGATTAAACTAATAGATCTTGTTTCCCTTTATTAACCATTTTACCCAAAAGTTAACACTTGATCTTGGTTTATAAATAAACATGGAGGATTAAACCTCATTCTTACACACACTAGAAAAACACACTCATGTCTCCTCCTCCCTCTCCCTTGCTCACGGCTCCATCCACCACCATACCACCGCCCTTTTTCATTCAACTTCCTTCCATTCTAAGGATACTAGAAGGTGTTGGAAAGCATACAACGAAGCTTGGAAGCGTTGGAAGTGGAAGGACCTCATCTAGGAGCTTTTATCCACCACTTTTCCACACTTGAACTTCCCTAGCCTTGAGCTAGTGGTAAGAACTTAGATCCTTGCATCTTCATCTTGTTTTTGGTGGTTAATGATGTTTAATGGTCAAAAGGATAAGAACACTAAAGAACTAGAAACTTGAACATAAAAGATTCAAACATAAAGCTTTAAATGAAGATTTACATGATGTAATGTTGTAATAGGATGTTGTATTGAACATGTTGTTGATTACATGATGATTTTCTGGTTAATATTGATGTTTGATGTTGTTGTGATCACTAAACATGTTAACGGAATAAATAGAACACTAGTTAGAAAGACTAAAAGCTAAAAACAGCATGCTGAGTTGTATTTTCAGCCAACTTCAACAGGCTGTAACAGGACCTTAACAAAACGTAAAATGTATTTTCTAAAGTCTAGATTTATGTATTATGAAATACGGTTCTAATGGCACTGGAATCATAATTTTGGGCTTCGTTTACTATTTTTAAAGACCCGATTTATAACAGCAGCTAAAGCTGAGTTTTTTCAGCAGTAAATGGGTGTTATATTTTTAATCATAACTTGAAACCGGAGTAGAACTAGGTCATGAAATTGGTACTGTAGATGGACACTGATGTCGTAGTAATTATCCCGCTGGAATTTCGTCAATCCAACTTACAATGAATTTTTAATGAATTATTCCGTGTCCTGCATTCAGAAAGTAATGAATCTGATTGCAGTCCAGAAAATGATTTTTTATAAAATATTGGCAATGAACTGGACCCCGATAATTTTACACAATAATATTTGGATCGTTTACGATATTTTGTATAAATTTGGGAATTTTTTGAATAAGTCACCTATTTTATTAAAATGCCAAAAAACAGCCGAGTTTTGGATATTTAAGTTGAAATGACATAAGTTGTAATTTGCGTGTCTAAATGTCGAGTATGTTATCTGAGGAAAATATACATATTTGTTGATTACTAAACTTTGTGCTAAATGTATGTGGTATGTATAATACGTGCTAGTATATTAGGACTTGCAAATACACATACAACATATTTAGACAAAATACATAATTCGGGTGCAAAGTGCAAAATACAAAATACTTATATTTATTTTTGAGAAAATAATATAAGTAAGACACTTAGTTAAAAATATAACTTATTTTTAACACAAGAATACGTACACAAAAGATAGTGACTTGTACTTGTGCAACACAAGTCCAGTGACTAACGTTAATAAAACACGTTTAGGTCACGACGCTAGCTAAACAAATCCGGTGAAGTTTACGACGCAAGGAACGCAAAGTTGTGAGTTCATGCTCCCCCTTTTCTCTAACTGTTTTTGGTTTTATAACTCTCGGGGGTGAAATACATGTTACAAATATTACAATTTTTACAAGTGGTAAAAATACAAGAAGCACTCTTGGTGAGAACGAGTACCGAGTGCAATACAAATTGAGAATACAAAAATACGAGAAGCACACTTGGTGAGAACGAGAACCGAGTATGATGTGCTTTAAGAAATGCATAGAAAATACTAGATCATGTGAGCATAGACTTAATACTAAAAATGCCATACAGTCTTGGTGAAAACTAGTACCAAGCCATTAAAAACATTCATTAATTAGGGACGAGGGTTAGATCTAACGGGTACGGCCGAACCCCACTCATGGTCAAAACTAGTACCTAGTAGTGCTTTGGAGTCCCAGTCGAGGGTAATCGACACAGTCGAGGTTAATCGACACAGTCGAGGGAAATCGACACAGTCGAGGTTAATCGACACAGTCGAGGGTAATCGACACAGTAAAGGAGCCAACACTAATGCTCCGTATGTTCTCACATGCCTTAAAGGAGCCAACACTAATGCTCCATAAGTCCTCACATGCCTTAGAGGAGCCAACACTAATGCTCCATATGTCCTCACATGCCTTAATGTCCTTGTACAAACATTCAATTAGTACGTGGTGTACACAAGAAAACTTGATTTATACAAGAATACTTTATTTAAACAAGATACATACCATGTTTTCATACATGGTATGCAAAACGCATGAACTCGCTCAACTTTATGTTGATGTTTTTCCAAAATTACATGTATTTCAGGTGACAGGATGGATCTTGGGCGCAAGTATCGTAACTAGAAGTAGACTACAAGCTTAGATGTCATCCACTTTTGTTGAATTGTAACCTAGACGAAGGTTATGTTTTAAAACTTAAGTAACAAGTGTTTGTAATATTCAAAATTTTCTAAATGGATGAACATCATTTTAAATCATGTAGTTGTTTATTATGATTGAATGCAATGATAACAAGCTAGTCACACATCATACGCTTCCGCAAAAGACAGGGTGTGACAAGTACTTTAAGTATTTTTTGCGAGAGGGTAAGCTTAGCGTTTATCAACCACATATAACATAAGTAAACAAGTAAACACGCGTTTCAAGTTCGCATTAAATTAGTTTCTCGTGCATTAAGTATCAAGGCATAACAAATAGTCAAGAACCTAGGATAAATATGTTGTTCTCATTTAAGAAGCATCACATAGAATAATAGTTTGCATATAGATTAACACAATTATGATTAAAATAGCTTCATTCTCATTATGATCTGTCGTCTCGAGTCATAGTAGAATCGTAAGTAAGATGCAACAAGAGTACAAGAGTCAACAGGTAGGAAGTACGATGAGACTTGCTGAAATAATTTAATATCAAAATGCGGGGTGTTACATAACAATACCACAAGAATAAGGGCGATGTGTTAATCCTATAGCCCTATAATTGTTAAGGTAGGCTTACAAAGTTAATGAGCATATAAAACACAAGAATAAACATAGCATGTAACAACAAGAATGTAACAAGTATCATATTTTTAACGGATAGAGTGTGTATATAAACAAGCTTAATCGCGAGTATGTAGTTTATGATATTGTATACTTGTTGCAACCAAAGTGCGTAAAACGGTAAATGGGATCAAGTATAGTCACGGTTTCCATAGAAAGTCCACGAACGTGAGTTTGACAAGTCTTGAGTTTAGAACACCGAAGTTACCCTAAGATGGGAAATGAAGGTATGTGAGTTGCGGATTCGATTTAGATTTTAGTTAACAATTTATAAGTTATAGTAACATGTAAAGAAAAAAGGTACCATATGATAATGGTCATGCAAGGAGGTAGGATGATTAACATGTTAAAAAAAATTAAAATTGATATCAGTTTAACTACAATCTTTTGTTTACAATTATCATCTTATATTAATATTTTATATTTTTCATAAGAAAGAGAAAGACTCACCGTCCACTCTACTTCCTTAAAACAATCAAAATCACCCGAGATCAAGCTTCTTTTTAGATTTTGCAACGTGACTTGTTATAGGAAAATTGGAGGAGTTGCTCACGTCAATTAGGGATGATTCAAAATGGGTGAGCATATGTTAGTTTAGTTTAATTTTAGGTCAAACCCGAAACTATAGCCGATGTTTTACCTTTTATGTTTTTTAAGCAATGGCTAGTGACGGGTTTGGTTAATTCAGTTTACATAAAATCATGACTTGGCTAATTTGGTTATCTACCAGTTAAACGCCGGTTTTAGTTGTGTGTCAATTCATGCTCATTTCAACCAGTAAGTATATATATATGTTCAGTGTCAAATAAAATTAAACAAACATGTTAATTTGTACAGAGAAAGAGGGTACGCTTATTAGTGGTTCCAATATGTTTATTTATCTAATTATACATATATAATCATAACTAAATCATAAAAGTCAGTTATAAAAATCGTAAAACAACCCATCGATTTATCAATATTCGGATATTTCCTCAGCTTTTCTTTTATATTGATTTTGGTTATAGTTAGTTTATTTGATTTTTCTTTTCATCCTGGGATTAGATATGGGCCAAACATGCGTGAGCTAGCACCCCAGACCCAGATGGCCCAGACCTGTGTGTGGAATTTAGGCAAAGACCTTGGGGCTTGGGCCCTTTTTAAAGTTATTTCTATACTAAATATTTATAACTGGTTACTAACCAGCGGTTAAGATTAACCACTAACTTGTTAATGACCGGTTTTAGTTAATAACCTGTTTCAGTTAATTAACTGGTTTTTTTTTGCCCACCTCTAGTTGTATGCTTCAATACTTGTATATGGCGTTAAGCCTGAAAAAATTAAATAAATTATTATATCATCAATGCTTTAACATTTTCAATATTTAAAGACGTACACAAATATCCTAAAATCTACTATTAAAATCAGTGTGTTTCTCATTAATGAGTTATGAACTTGTACTACTTTGATAGCTCCTAAAATCACGTGTTTCTCATTAATGAATTTTGAACTTGTACTACTTTGATAGAGACAAAACACCTATTACCATTAGGGCAAGAGACCACATGCTTACATTTTCGAATGTTTTTTTTAATTAATAAACTACAATACTGGGCTAAGATTTTCAAGATTTTTTTTTTTTTTTGAAAATTAAACTTCACTAAAACAAACCTCTTACCCAAACGAGCAAAAGGCAAAACAAGCTACACAACCCCGAACCAAACGGGCAAAGGGCAAAGAAATTACAACATATACATAGGTTATTTACACCATTCCGTCCACCTAATGTGATTACATGTAGATCTATTTTTAACCTAGGCATAACCTGTAGATTTTACCTCCCTTATGATATCTTGCAGCCTACATCTTTTCTGGTTAAAGACCACATCATTCCTTTCTTTCCATATGCATTAGCACTGTAATGCCAGCGTCCCTAAACTTTAGGCTTTTGTCAGATTTAGCCCCTAAACTTTATCTATTGGCAAGTCTAGTCCCTGTACTATATAACGTGTGATACTTTGCTAGATTGGAATGTCTAAATCTATGTTCTGAATGCCTAAATCTATATGTTTGGAATGTCAAAATCTATACTGGGAATGTCTAATTCTAGATACTCATTTGGTGCTTGACTCTTGAGTCGCGAAACTTGATTCTTGATGGAACGAGTGACCGGAGTCTTGTCACTGGCGGAATCTATGAATCTTGGAAAACTTTTGGTGTTTATGATGTATTCTAGTTATTCTTTTACAAAATAATGCGCAACGCTTAACCTAACTCGCGAAACGAATCAAAGACGGGAACGCAGAAAGGATGGGACTGACCAAGTGGCAATCCGATCGGATGACCATCCGATCGGATAACCACCCGATCGGATGACCACCCGATCGGATGGCCACTCGATCGGCCCGCCATCCGATCCGTGCGCCACCTCCTTAATCTCCTCTCACACTATAAATAGGCATGTCACATCACCATTCTCACTGATGTGACAACCTCACTCGAGCAGACGCACACACATACCACTTTTCTTCACTTTCTTGGCGATTTCGGTACGTTCCAGGCTAGATTCTTGTACCTTCTTGATCTACACTTGTCACGGCCCCCGACCTGGTTTGACCCGTTTCAGGAGCCGCGGGACAGGAATCCCGTGGTATTTTAATTTAGGCGACAGCGGAAGTCTTTTTAAAACAGGATCTTTTAATAATTTAAACTGCCCGTTTCATAACTTAGGGATAAATTCCCAAAATTTACAATAATGTGATTTCTCAGGGAAATCTTTATTTTCAAAACATGCTCATTTATTTATTTACATTGAGCCACTTTTCTAAGCTGGGAGTGCTCCACGGCACTTTTCTTTGCTCATACCAGATCACCTGAAACATGTTTGAAAAAGGTTTTGTCAGCGGGGAAATACTGAGTGAATCATTCAGTTTACTGAAAACGACACATTTGTTATAATCTACAGTATTAAGGGGAATTACAATGTTTCTGATATCAAACCAACTACCCACAGTATTTGTCACTCGACCATCCATTGGCTAGCCCATTTGTCCAATGGTGTCTGTGACTGTGGTCAGATCACCCCTTGGCCACCCGTTTGTCCAAGTGTGACGGGAAATAAGTAATGTTTACAAAACCCCACATACCGGCTGTAACTTGGTGATTACATAGACTTAATCCCTGTAATTATAACTTTTGGAAATAACTTGGAGTTTTGTAAAACAGTTGATAAAAAGAGAATGACTCACAAACTGTGAGAAAAGAGTTTATAAAAGAGGAATGACTCACATTGCAGATTTACGAGCAAAGTATAAGCTTTACTGATTAGCCTGCTAACCTAATTTAAATAACAATGCACACACACAAACGGGATTAGTAACTAATTCAGCAGTTACGTCAATTCACGAGATTAAACCCTCACAACGATTATCAAGTGCGATACTTAACAATTCAATGGATTCACAACGAATGACAGAGCATAATCCGAATTCGAACAACACTCAAACATTCAAGTTGAAATCACAATGAATAACAAAGTATAAGCTCAATTTGAGCAGCACTCGGACAATCGTTGGATAGTTATAATCGATCGGACGTTGAATCGTAATAGCGATCGAGTTATTACCCTGATTGCGGCAGCACCTCGTGATCGTGTGTGTGTGTTTAAACTGGTTTCGGAATAACTCAACGTTCACAGAAGGTTTGTGCAACGTTTTAACACCAAAAGCTAAATGCCAATGTCGGCTATTTATAGCAAGTTTTGGGACTCCCTTACGGACCGTAAGCCTAACCCTTTACGGTCCGTAAGTTAAGCAGTCTAATTATAGGCTGCCTAGGTTCGGGACTAGCCTTGGTGACTCAAGATTTCAGCCAATTAGAACAGAGCAACGTTTGATTTTAGATTATTATCAACTAGGGTTTGCCCCCCTTGAGTTTTAGGGGCCCTGATCCTGATTCTGATCATTCTGAAAATTTTAGGGCTAGTGCAGAATTACTTGGGTGTCTCAATTAGGGTTCTCTTATTGACTAATTATTGTCCTAACTATTGATTTTAGTGACAGTTGTTACATCCTCCCCACCTTAAGAAAAATCTCGTCCTCGAGATTTACTGAAATAGATGAGGGTACTTTCGCTTCATTTCTGATTCCAGTTCCCAAGTGTATTCTGGTCCTCTCCTGGATTCCCATTTGACTTTTACTAGCACTAGTCGTTTGTGTTTGAGAAACTTTATTTTCCGGTCTTCTATTTATAAAGGTTTCTCTACAAATTTCAGCTTTTCATTTACCTCTATATCTTGAAGAGGTACTACCAGGGATTCATCTGATAAACATTTCTTGAGATTGGATACATGAAACACATCATGTACTCCCTCTAATTCTTCTGGTAGTTGTAAACGATAAGCTACTGGTCCTATTCGTTGGATTACTGGGAATGGTCCAACATATCTGGGACTCAGTTTTCCTTTCTTACCGAATCGTACTACTCCTTTCCAAGGAGATACTTTTAATAGTACTTTGTCTCCGACTTGGAATTCTAACGGCTTGCGGCGATTGTCTGCATAGCTCTTCTGACGATCTCGAGCAGTCTTCAGTGTTTCCTTGATTTGCGATATCTTGTCAGTAGTTTCTTGCACAATCTCTGAACCTGATAACTGACTTTCTCCTATCTCTGCCCGACAAACGGGAGTTCTGCACTTGCGTCCATACAGTGCTTCGAATGGAGCAGCTTCGATGCTCGAATGATAACTATTGTTATAGGAGAATTCAATTAATGGTAAATGGCTATCCCAATTACCACCAAAGTCAATTACACATGCTCGGAGCATGTCTTCCAGGGTTTGTATCGTTCTTTCACTTTGTCCGCCGTTTGAGGATGATATTTAGTAGTTAAATTGAGTCGAGTTCCCATTGCTTCTTGGAAACTTGTCCAGAAACGGGAAGTAAAACGACTATCTCTATCCGATACAATGGAGAGTGGGACTCCATGTAAGGATACTACTTCATCTACATATAACTTGGCTAACCTTTCCATGCTAAAGGTTTCCTTCATTGGTAGAAAATGAGCTGATTTGGTTAATCGATCCACAATTACCCAAATAGCATCATTGCCTTTTCTGGTTTTGGGTAACTTAGTAACAAAATCCATTGTTATGAGTTCTCATTTCCATACAGGCATTTCTAACTGTTGTAGTAGTCCTGAAGGTTTCTGATGTTCGGCTTTAACTTGTGAACAGGTTAGACACTTAGATACGTATTCGGCTATATCCTTTTTCATTCCTATCCACCAAAAATTATTTCTTAAATCCTGGTACATCTTATTATTTCCTGGATGTACAGTATACCTAGATTTATGAGATTCTTCTAAAATCTTATTTCTTAATTCTCCTTGCTTAGGTACCCAAATTCCATCTTTTCCTTGTTCTAGTTCCTTTAGGTAACCTTTCATTCCTTCGGCATCGTCCTTGATTGCCGTTTCTTGAATCTTCTTTAATTGTTCCATTAAATCTAATTGTAGATTTAACCTAAGAGCACGAACTCGCTTTTGCTTTTCATGATATTTACGACTTAAGGCGTCTGCGACTACGTTTGCCTTTCCTTCGTGATATTGAATATCACAGTCGTAATCACTTAGGATTTCCATCCACCTTCTTTGCCTCATATTTAACTCTTTTTGCCCAAATATATACCTTAAACTCTTATGGTCCGTATAGATAGTAAACTTACTTCCATACAGATAATGTCTCCAAATTTTAAGAGCAAAAATTATGGTTCCTAATTCTAGGTCATGAGTCGTGTAATTTTCTTCGTGCTTTTTCAATTGCCTAGAGGCATACGCAATTACCTTTTTGCGTTGCATCAACACACATCCATATCCTAATTTTGAAGCATCACAGTATACTTCAAAATCATCGGTTCCTTCGGGTAAAGCTAAAATTGGAGCATTTGTCAATTTGTGCTTTAGAATCCTAAAAGCTTCCTCTTGTCTAGATCCCCATTCAACTTAACGGCTTTACAGGTTAGCTTAGTTAAAGGTACAGCTATCCTAGAGAAATCTTTAATAAATCGTCTATAATATCCAGCTAATCCTAGAAAACTTCTAACTTCCATAGCCGTTCGTGGAGCTTTCCAATTCGTGATTGCTTCTATTTTAGCAAGATCTACGTGAATTCCTTCGTGATTCACCATATCACCTAAAAATTGCACTTCTTGTAGCCAGAATTCGCACTTCGAGAATTTGGCATAAAGCTTTTCCTTTTTTAACAATGTTAAGAGTGCATGCAAGTGCTCACAATGTTCCTCCTGACTTTTGGAATAAATGAGTATATTGTCAATGAACACGATTACAAATTTATCCAAGTATGGTTTACAGATTCTATTCATCATGTCCATAAATGCAGCTAGAGCATTTGTTAATCCAAAGGGCATGACTGTAAACTTATAATGACCATACCTAGTTCTGAAAGCAGTTTTAGGTATGTCCTCCTCTTGTACTTTCAATTGGTGATATCCAGATCTTAAATCTATCTTAGAGAAATACCTAGCTCCTTGCAATTGATCAAAAAGATCATCAATCCTAGGTAATGGGTATCGGTTCTTAATTGTAACTTTATTCAATTCCCTATAATCGATACACATCCTCATTGATCCATCTTTCTTTTTCACAAACAACACTGGTGCACCCCAAGGGGATGAACTAGGTTGTATAAATCCTTTGCTTAGTAATTCATCTAATTGCTTTTTCAATTCTAGCATTTCAGTAGGTGCTAATCGATAAGGTGCTTTAGCTATTGGTGCAGTACCTGGAATTAAATGAATTCTAAACTCTACTTCCCTATCAGGTGGTAAGCCAGGTAATTCTTCTGGAAAAACATCTGGGTATTCTGAAACTATAGGGATGTCCTGGAGTTCCTTACTTTTAGTGTTAATGATTACAGAAATCATATACACCATTTCTTGTTTCCTTGAATAACTAGCCAATTTCATTACTGAAATGAATTTCAGTGGCTTTCGAGGTCTATCTCCTGTAATTAGAATTACTTCTCCTGTGTGGGTACGGATTTCTACAGAATTCTTATCACACAGGATTCGAGCATGGTTGGCTATTAACCAATCCATTCCTAACACTACATCGAATCCGGCTAATTTCATAGGTAACAGGTTTGCAGAAAACTTATGACCTAATAATTCTATCTTTACTTCTTGCAAAACCTTGTCTATGTTGACAGAATTTCCATCTGCCGTTTCAACAGTAAAGATCTGCCTAAGGGTATTTAAAGGTAAGTTAAGAGCTTGACAGAAGGCAGTATTAATGAAACTTTGGTTTGCACTAGAATCAAATAATACTTTTTCATAGACGTTATGCACTAAGAACGTACCCGCTATCATGTCTGGAATGAGTTCGGCTTCTTGAGTGGTCAGCTGGAATGCTCGTGCATTTTTCTTAGTAGTTCCTTCGGTCGTTTTAGCTCTACTGTCTGCTGGTTTAGCTAACTTAGGACATTCAGACTGGAAATGTCCTGTTTCTCTGCAGTTATAACAGACTCTTGTTTTCCTTCTGCAGTCTTCTTCCCGATGTCCTTTCGCCTTGCAGAAGTTGCAAAATATATTGCACTGTCCATAGTGTTTCTTTTTGCAATTTCTGCAGAAAGGAGGTGACGAGGATTGCCCTGTTCCCCTCTTTTTGAACTTATGGTTACTATTACCCATACGAAATCCTTGGGTAATCTTCTGAGCCAATTCCTTCTTGCGATCTTCCTCTCTGGTGCGGACTAGTTCATCGGTTAAGGTATTAGCTAATTCCACAGCATCGTCAATCGTGCGTGGTCTCGCAGCTTTAACGATGTTATGGATTTCTCCAATTAATCCCCAAATATAACGGGAAATAAGTACCGGTTCTGGCGAAGCCAGGGAAGGTACCACTCTCGCATATTCGAAGAATGTCGAAGTATATCCTCGACAGTCTACACCTAGCATACGATGACTTAGGAACTTGTTTGCCATTTGTTCCTTCTCGTATTCGGGACAGAATTTTCTTTCGACAAGACTCTTAAATTCTTCCCAATTCATCGCGTAGGCCACCCTTCTTCCTTTTGCTTGTAGCACCGTGTTCCACCATTCTAGCGCCCCTTCTTTGAACAAGTTTGATGCATACATCACTTGATCTTCTTCAGCACATTTACTTATTGCAATTACTACCTCGGTTTTCTCTAACCAACGCAGTGTTGCAGTTGCCCCTTCATTACCTGCAAATTCTGCGGGTTTACAGGCAAGAAATTCTTTGTAAGTGCAACCAGGCGTTGCAGCTTTCATTCTCTTAGGGAGTGGGGCCTGTTGGGGATCATGATCGTCATGATTGCCGCCTCCATTTATGCTGTTACTGCCGTTATCTTCCGGAATACGTTTACTAGGAATTAATTGTGGTTCGGCAGGTTTCTGAACAGCAGCCACGATTTCTGGAATAGCATTGGCTATCCCTTGAGCAATAAAGTGTTCAATATCTTGTCTAGTTATATATTGATCTTCCTGATTTTGCTCAGACTGATTTACTTCATTAACTGGTTCACTATTAGCGTTTTCCATCTGCTAATTTAGTATTAATAGAAATTATTAGTGCCTAATTATTGATAACAAAATCACAGATAAACACATAGATCAGTATAACATGCAAGCATAGCCAAAATTGTCGATGCCTCGACTTCTATTTTGTTTTATATATTATACCTGCTTCAATACACACTTTTTATCTTACAGTGTTTTATTGCCCATTTTACAGAATCAGTTTTACTATTTTAGTTATAATACAAACAAACTTCTCCAAACCCCTCCTATCTTTTGGTTCACTGGCAGTTTCAGTAACGACGCTCCCTTTTGTCGTACTTCCAAGAAATCTGCTCCCCCATTTCCCGGATCCTATTCCCGGTGCCTATCAGTTCTTCACCAAACTGACGTAGTTCAGCTAAATTTTCATAGCTCATTGGCGGATTAGGGATAGGTTCTGGATCAAACTGTGGGAGAAAACTATAGGGACTATTAACTATATTTTGGAATTGCCAGTCATTGGTCCACCATTCCTCCATTTGGCCTAATGGTCGGGTGTGAACTAGTGGGTCTGGAATAGCTGGTCCTAGGTTTATTGGGAATTGGGCTGTAGCAGGATAAGAGAAGAGATTATCGTTGATAGGCTCTAAAACATCACAATTAGCCAGTAGGCGGTCTATTTCGTCCTGGAATGTGATTTCCTCAGACTGTTTAGAGCTTTCTCCGATCTCTATTCCCTTTTGCTTTAGGTCTATCCCTATTTCTGCTGGCTTGGAACTTTCTCCGATTTCTAGTTCTTTCCCCTTGCTCACACTCACATGATTTTCTATTTTAGGGATTCTCCTAGGTTTCCTTCGGCGCACCTTTCGCCACCCTACATATCTTCTCTTCTTTTTTAGGTTTTGCTTTTTCCAGCGGTGGAGCTTGGAATTCTAGCGGTTCCTCTACGTCAGCAATGTAACCAGTGAAGTTGTGGGAGACTTCAACTGGCACAGGATAGAGGTTGAGGTTCTGAAATGCCTCTGATATCTCACTCATGCTGTGTAGTATATATGCAAAATGCACAAAATGTTAAGTTAAAACTTTGAAACAAAGCTTAACAAATAAACATTTTTATTGCACACCAGTTTGTACAACATAACAGCAAACAAAACACACTCAGATCTATTTATTTATTTACTAGGAAGTAAATATTTCTAGATTTAAAGCTTAAAGATTTGCATTTTCTGCTACA
Organism: Helianthus annuus; assembly: GCF_002127325.2. NCBI lineage: Eukaryota > Viridiplantae > Streptophyta > Magnoliopsida > Asterales > Asteraceae > Helianthus > Helianthus annuus. The sequence goes on along the minus strand of NC_035447.2, from coordinate 36,852,326 downwards.
GTAGCGAGCAGATATAAATTTGCCCATTTTTCATCTAAGTTATTTTCCCTTGGTGGATTATTGCTAATTTCCTGAATTTCTGGGTTAAACCTCACTCTCTTGGTTCGGGGTTTCTTTTTCTCTTGACCTTTTCTAAGGGTTGAATTCCTTTTCTCTGGTGTAAGTGGGTTTTCATAATTTGCCTTACGGACAAAGATTCCCTCTTCTAAATTGGTGGGAGATTTGGAGGAAGAGGTTCCCTGTTCTTTAGGTGTACTATCTAATTTGCGGTAGATAGCAGAAATCTTTTGTTTACCCATACTGTAATTTTAAATCAGTTAATAAGCATATATTCACAGAATGACAAATAAAATTTTCCTAATTAAAATAGTGAGCTTAATCAGTAAGCTTAAAACAGTGGCTCTGATACCACCTTTTCCTGTCACGGCCCCCGACCTGGTTTGACCCGTTTCAGGAGCCGCGGGACAGGAATCCCGTGGTATTTTAATTTAGGCGACAGCGGAAGTCTTTTTAAAACATGATCTTTTAATAATTTAAACTGCCCGTTTCATAACTTAGGGATAAATTCCCGAAATTTGCAATAATGTGATTTCTCAGGGAAATCTTTATTTTCAAAACATGTTCATTTATTTATTTACATTGAGCCACTTTTCTAAGCTAGGAGTGCTCCACGGCACTTTTCTTTGCTCATACCAGATCACCTGAAACATGTTTGAAAAAGGTTGTGTCAGCGGGGAAATACTGAGTGAATCATTCAGTTTACTGAAAACGACACATTTGTTATAATCTACAGTATTAAGGGGAATTACAATGTTTCTGATATCAAACCAACTACCCACAGTATTTGTCACTCGACCATCCATTGGCTAGCCCATTTGTCCAATGGTGTCTGTGACTGTGGTCAGATCACCCCTTGGCCACCCGTTTGTCCAAGTGTGACGGGAAATAAGTAATGTATACAAAACCCCACATACCGGCTGTAACTTGGTGATTACATAGACTTAATCCCTGTAATTATAACTTTTGGAAATAACTTGGAGTTTTGTAAAACAGTTGATAAAAAGAGAATGACTCACAAACTGTGAGAAAAGAGTTTATAAAAGAGGAATGACTCACATTGCAGATTTACGAGCAAAGTATAAGCTTTACTGATTAGCCTGCTAACCTAATTTAAATAACAATGCACACACACAAACGGGATTAGTAACTAATTCAGCAGTTACGTCAATTCATGAGATTAAACCCTCACAACGATTATCAAGTGCGATACTTAACAATTCAATGGATTCACAACGAATGACAGAGCATAGTCCGAATTCGAACAGCACTCAAACATTCAAGTTGAAATCACAATGAATAACAAAGTATAAGCTCAATTTGAGCAGCACTCGGACAATCGTTGGATAGTTATAATCGATCGGACGTTGAATCGTAATAGCGATCGAGTTATTACCCTGATTGCGGCAGCACCTCGTGATCGTGTGTGTGTGTTTAAACTGATTTCAGAATAACTCAACGTTCACAGAAGGTTTGTGCAACATTTTAACACCCAAAGCTAAGTGCCAATGTCGGCTATTTATAGCAAGTTTTGGGACTCCCTTACGGACCGTAAGCCTAGCCGTTTACGGTCCGTAAGCTAAGCAGTCTAATTATAGGCTGCCTAGGCTCGGGACTAGCCTTGGTGACTCAAGATTTCAGCCAATTAGAACAGATCAACGTTTGATTTTAGATTATTATCAACTAGGGTTTGCCCCCCTCGAGTTTTAGGGGCCCTGATCCTGATTCTGATCATTCTGAAAATTTTAGGGCTAGTGCAGAATTACTTGGGTGTCTCAATTAGGGTTCTCTTATTAACTAATTATTGTCCTAACTATTGATTTTAGTGACAGTTGTTACAACACTTTACTCTCTACGTGATTCACCTTTGAAATCACACTTTTCACCGTGAAATCTCTCAGATCTAAGCTCTTGAGGATGATGTCATCACGGTGGTTTGTACAAACTGCCATATGATGTCATTCCTGATAAGATCTAACTTGGATCTAAGGAATTTCTGGTGTTTTACACCAAATCTAAGCTAGACCTAGCATTTTTATGATAAAACTTAAGTTTTCTTCATCATCCATTCGATCTTATTACTTTAAACGGTGGAATCCGGGTATAAACGGACTGTAGACTTGATAAATAGTTTAGAGTAGGTAGGAAACGGATTATTACTGGAGAAGATGACCGTGGAACGGATTCCGACATAAACTGTTGCAAACAGACGACTGACCGGACAGGGGTGATTCCCACCCGATCAGAATGAATGTAAGATGATGAGTTTACTGTTATCGCAATACGTACCATACCATCTAGAAACTTAGAAGTTTAAAAAGTGATAAGACGGGACAAGGACCACTCGATCGAGCGGCAACCCGATCGGATAGCCATCCGATCGGACAGCCACCCAATCGGGTGACGCTTGTCTCCTAACTTTTCAAACACTTAGAAACTTTTCAGAAACTTGAAACTTTGGAAACCCCGATCGAGTGGCAACCCGATCGGATAGCCATCCGATCGAGCAGCCACCCGATCAAGGTAACCAAAGCACTTAACCAGCAAACTTGAAACTTGGCACTTGGAATCGAGTGGTAACCCGATCGGATAGCCATCCGATCGGACAGCCACCTGTTCCATTCACTCATTAGTCACCCGATCGAGGGGCAATCCGATCGGATAGCTATCCGATCGAACAGCCACCCGATCAAGTGACTGTTCCGACACTTTACGCAATCTCGTCATTTCTACCCAACCCTTATCTGTTGTAATCTAACCAGGCTTATTCTAAAAGAGCTCCCTTTGATCCAATAACAGTCTATACTGTTAAGCAATCACTGTGAGTATACTTGATCCCTTTTTTCTTTAAACTTTGGGATGTAACATGTGTTCTATTAAGCTACGAAATTTGAGACTTTGCAAACTAAACTCTATCCTACGTGTATTTGAAACTTGTGCATTCTAGTAATCTATTTTGTGCTACGTGACGTTTAATCCAGGGTGTGTAGTTCCGCCTTAACAATAGTAGCGCTATAGGTGGTGCACCTCTCCCATTATTCTCAGGGGGTATTGTTAGGAGGATTCTAGTTTACCTTGAGTCTTGGGTAAACACTAAAGCATCGGGATACTTGGGCTATCACTGCGTGGACTGCGACACTAGCACGGCTGAAACTATTTTTATTACTTACATTGTGGATATGAGTTGTTTTAACCTACTATGCTATTATTCAAACTTGTATACTCGCCGGTACATTTTTGTACTGACTCTATTTTAATACATGTTGCAGGCTGATAGGATGCTAGGGACATGGAAACAAGCTAGGATGAAGCTTAGAAACTCACCTAGTTAATTTAAGTTATGATCAATGTTTAATATTCGATGTTCTGTTTGATACTTGTGGTTTATTTTGGTATCGAAGTTTTGTTAGACAAGTTTTGCATGAAATCTATTAATCTATATTGAAACAATAGTGTTATGGAATCTCATGAGCAATCTGAACGCTTAGTGCTCGCACCCCGATGTTTCCGCCATTGGTTGGGTTGTGACAGATTGGTATTGATGCGTGTCAGTGTGTATATCTTTTAGGTATATATTTTAAGCCCTTTTACACTTTTTTAGCCAAGTTTTAAATTTATAAAACACGATATTTACTAACACTAAACACACATATGGGCAAGTGCACCCATCGTGAGCGTAGTATAGTGTTGGTAAGATACCGAGGTCGTCCAAGGACACAAAAGCTTTTAGTACCGGTTTATCCTCAACGTCTAATCAAATCAAAATGTTAGAAAAAGATTTTTAAACTAAAAAAATAAAACTAACTAAAATGCTGAAAATAAAAATAAAAGTAAAAACAGATAGATTGGATGAATCACTTGGATCCGACTCGTGTGTAGTGTAACCTTTGATTATTTTTGCACTTTTGCACTTCTTTAAGAGATTATCTTAGTTATTGTAGTAGGCCCCTCTTTTGAAGGTGACGTTACCCTCAACCCAGTAGTTTGAGTCAGCAAGGATACAATCCTAAAGGGTCGGATTATTGAAAGATAATTAATTAAGTTATTAATGCATAATGTGGTAGGCCCCTCTTTTGAAGGTGACGTTACCCTCGGCTAAGTAGTCTGAGTCAGTAGGGATACAGTCCTAAGTAGCCGGGTTAAAGTTTTAATAGTAGTTTAACTTATGAGGGGATCAAAGAGTTTGGACCCCCGCCATCCAATACCGGTGGGTATTGAAGGAGGTCCTACTAAATTTTACCCAGGTCCTTTGCAGGATCTATACACTGAACAATGGCAAGACTCTTACCAAACCGTTCCCTTAACCCCCGACCAGGTAGCCAACATATCTCAATATAGACCGTGGAGATATGAATGGTGAAAATCTTTTATTTTATATAGACAATAAAATAATGCGAAGACACCACGGACAAACAATAAGAAAGAATCACCTTCAACATAAGAAACTAGTTATTAAAGTCATTAATACATAACAAATTAAAAAGTGTAAAAGATTAAATATAAAAAGTATTACACTAAACACTTGTCTTCACCAAGTGATGTAAGAGACTTAGGCAAACATGGCCTTTGATTATCAAGAACTCTTACGATCAATCTTGGATCCCGAGACGACTCACACACTCTATGATGGACAATGGATGATGGTGTTGTGATGGTGGTGGGTGGTGGGTGAAGTGTGAGAGAGGTGGTGTGCCAAGGGATGAGCCGCAAGAGCTCCAAGCACTCCTATTTATAGGCTGAACAGAAGCTCGGGCACGGCCCCATGTCCATTGGGCACGGCCCCGTGTCCATTGGGCACGGCCCCGTGTCCATCCTCCTCTCTTTCTTCATTAAATGTAGTTTGTCTGCATTAGTTGACCACGCCCCCGTGTCCGCTGAGCACGACCCCGTGTGTAGAAGCGCATCTGTACTATCAAGATTTGCCTGGATTCTGCGAATCTTATAGTTGACTACGGCCCAGTGTCCGCTGAGCACGGCCCCGTGGTGGGCAATAGAAGCTTCTACAACTTTGTCTTTTCTGCTGACACTTGGACACGCCCACGTGCTCACTGAGCACGGGGCGTGTTTAGCCTTCTGTTTCTCTTGTTTTGCTTGGGAAGATGCTGTCGGGGGGTCGGGCATGCCACGTTTGTTCCTTTTCTTGTATTTGTGTTAGATTTAGCTGCCTTTTTGCTTCTTTTGTTTATTTGAGCTCATTTAATCATGAAAATAAAAGGAAGACAAAAACACATTTTTTCCAACATTAGTACTAAAAAAGGTTTAGTTTTATGCCACAATTGATGTAGTTTATATGTTGCATTTTATGCACATCAAATACCCCCACACTTGAATCTTTGCTTGTCCTCAAGCAAAACGTTTTATAATGTGGCTTTTTCACTCCCAAATGGAATGGGTAGAAGAGAAGGTTTTTGGGCTTGTCATAGAGTGTCGGGATTTCCAAGATTCTTTATTAAGTTTTATTTTTATTTATTTACAATCCTATTCGTCATGATTTATTAAAAACATTACATAAGATAAATTACTTATTAGGTCATAACATGCCTTTTTTAAAATTTCATTTATATACAAGTTCACATACCTCACGGGGAATCACTCAACACTCGGCCGAAGATGTATGTTAGTGAATCACTCGAGAGCGGCATGGAACTTACTCCTACCATAAGCTTGCCAAACAATCAATCCTCCTCCTTTTTAACTATATACCTTTGTAAATATCAAGAGGACTTTTTGGCTGAAGGGTTAGGCTTGGGCTAAAGGTGGGTGGTTGGGTTAGTGGTTAGTAGAAGGGCGAAAAGCGTAAAAAGCATCGGTTTTTGAAAGACTTTTTATTTTTGACAATTTATTTTATTTTGATGAACCATTTTTTTCAAACAAAGTTATTTTTGATAAACTTGTTTGTTTATTTGGTTTCATCATCATCATTTTTTTTCATAAGTTATAAGAAAAACCAAACTTTGTTACTAAAAGAAAGGGTTAAAATGAAAAAGGGTTTAGGTGGGTAAAAAGGGTGTTTGTTTTGGGTTAAGAAATGAAAAGGTTTAGGCTCAAAGGGGTTAACTAGGGGGATTTTGGGTAGGTAAAAAAAATAATGGTGTAGAAAGAAAAAGGTTTAGTCCTAATGCCTCTATCATTTACTTACTCGGGTGTAAGTTGGTAAGGACCGGGAATGCATTGTCGTGGCAAGTTCTAGAGTTGTAAGAACCAAGCGGCTATTCACACAAGAAACGAAAAATGAGCATTTAGTTTAAAGATATGTATTTGTATGCTAAATAAAGGCTCAAAACTCACTTTTGTGGGAATGGGTTTTTATGTGATCAAGTATATATAATCAAATTTTAACTAAGCTTATCATGCCGTTTCATAATTTTCTTATGTTGGTTCTTTTTATCACGACGCTGTCGGTTGTAAATTTGTAAAAATATAACCTTGTTAGAACTTGAAATTCCCAAATTAAACCTAGACAAGTAAAATGAAAATGAAAATTTTTGAAAAAATTTGGGGTGATTAGTGGTTCCAATAGAGTTTTGTTTAAGGCTTGTTAATTAGGACTTGTAAGATTCAAGGTTTTAGCATCCCCCCACACTTAAATTACACATTGTCTTCAATGTGTCCCAAAAATAAGCTTTTAGGTTGATTGAATGTGTAAAAAGGTGTGAAAAAGCAAAATTTCATGTTACTGGTACTCTAGACACGGCCCTGTGGTGACCGGGCACGGCCCCGTGTTCAAGTGCCGGTAATAAAAGTTTGTAAAAAGAAACAGAAGCCTGGACACGGGGGCGTGTTCAGTGAGCACGGCCCATGTCCAGTTACCTGAACTGGGCATTTTCTGCAGATTGTGCAGCACGAGGCCGTGTCGGGCAGACACGGCCCATGCTGAACTTGCTGTAACGAAGAAAATTTGTCGCATGGCCCTGTTTTCTTGCATGGAGCGTTGGTGCAAATTTCCCTTATTATCCTTCACCATCCCGAGTGTGTTTTATTCCTGAAAATTAAAATTAAAATTAAAATAGAAAACATAAAACTTAATCTAAACTAAGGATAGTTCCGCGGAATGCCTCCGTGGTGCGCCACGTTTATAAGGGTCCTTGGCTAGACCCAAAACCTGGTCATATGTTACCCAAGCGGGATGTTTTGCATCCCATGCACCGTCGGAGAGCATCATCCAAGCTTGAGTCGATGACCTTCATGTAGTGGACCGGATCTTCGTCTTCTACTCTTTTTCTAACCCCAAACTTTACTTCCTCTTCCCCAAACTTCAATGTTAGTGTTCCGTCTTTCATATCTACCACTTCTTGTGTTGTGGCTAGAAATGGCCTTCCTAGGATGAGAGGGACTTCAGCGTCTTCTTCCATGTCTAGTATGACAAAGTCGGCCTGGAATACGAAATTTTCGACTTTGACCAATAGATTTTCAGTGATACCTTGTGGATATTTGACGGATCGGTCGGCAAGTTGTATGCTCATCTTTGTAGCGCTCGTTTTTCCTAGGTCGAGTCGTTTGAACATTGAAGCTGGCATGAGGTTTATGCTAGCCCCAAGATCGGCTAGTGCATTGCGAATGGGGGATTCCCCAATTGGGCAAGGAACTATAAAGCTTCCAGGATCAATTTTCGTTTGCAGGAGTTTGTTGAGTAGTAAGGCGGAGCATTCTTCGCCAAATTGCAATGATTCAATTTTCCTTTTATGAGTGAGGAAGTCCCTCATAAATTTTGAATATTTAGGCATTTGAGTTAGGACTTCGATAGATGGAACATTAACATGCAATTGTTTTAATAAATCTTTGAACTTTGCGAACTGCTCATCGGTCTTTTGACGAATGGGGGATTCCCCAATTCAGGATCGGATCGTAAACAATCACTAGATCTGCGGTGAATTCGATTTAACGTGCGGATCCGTTAAATCAAACCGTAATCGTGTGCGAAAGCGTAATTAAACAACGTTTATTACGTAACGACGACAACCGGACAGAGTTTCGACTCGATCTACATACTACACACTCAAAATCTGATCAACATGACGTAATCGGAGTGTTCTTGATGTAGATGATGAAGATCTGTGAAGAACTGTTCTTGTATGGCTTGGTATGAATGATCACTGATTGCTCTCTCTTCTAATCTTCTAATTCCGCTCCAGAATGATCCAAGATGATATTTATAGGTAGCTTAATTCTGTTTCAAGCGGAATCTCGAAGATTTGTTTGAAGCGGAATCAAAATTCCATGCATGCATGAGTTTCGTACGAAAACAAATATACTGACATCTTTTCTTGCATATATGATGATGTATATGATGTCATCATTGCATAATGATGGCATCACTTTGGATCTTGCTAAGTTTCTTCACATCGTGCCGTACCGTATACTGACCTGACATTACCTAACGACACCTAGCGAAACCTAGCGAAACCTCTGTCCGGTATTTTACAGACTCAAGACACTAGACTTTACATGTACACTTAGATTCCTATCTATGGCCACACACAAAGTGCACTAACAATCTCCCCCTTAGACATAGCTAGAAATCTGTGATGTTTAGTCTTGAACTGCCTTGGATAACATCTTCAAGTGAAACCACAGTCTTCCCCTTGAATGATGCCCCGAATTTCTAAGATTTGACAATTAATCTTACTCCCCTTTCATTTAGTTTCCTACACATTCTCTACCAAGAAATTAAAATCAAAATCTTTACGTTTTGGGTAGAAATTAATTGAAACATTCTCAAATTTTATATTCACTTTTCATTACAAACACACTCTCCCAACCCTGTTGTTCATCATGTTTAACACTTGGAATTTTGAATAACAGCTCTCCAACATCAGTTGTCTAAAATCTTTTTGAATTTTTCAAAATTTTATGCTAAAACACACTGAACTCTTTTTGGATTTTGGGAAATAAACTATATACAGACATATTTTTGTGAGTTTGTGTAAGAGGATCATATCAGTTTTTGAGACACATCACAAGCACCGTTAAGCTTTTAGACATTTTAAGTTCTAAACGATTCACATAGATTGACGATATTGTTGTCCATTTAAACTCAATCTAAAAACTTTCGAAATGCTTACAGATACGTTGAGGTATGTTGGTGCAGTCATCTGTCGTCTTCGTCTTATGTCGAGTCCGGGTTGCGTTGCGAATCTGATTAAGCATGATGTCATCATGTTTAATGATGACATCATACTTGTGACATCATCACAATATTATAATCATCAACATCAGTATACGACAAAGATTAAAGTGGTTTTGAAAGTGTTAATGTGTTCACTTGTTGTGATTGGACCATTAAAAGGTCCAATGAAATGTCTTCATTAAAAGGTCAAATAGAAAGGATTGGCTTGGTGGTCCAATGAGGAGTTTATGCTTGAAGGTTCATTCACAACAAAAAGAAAGGTTCGCTTATTCGGAAGTATATAGATTCGCTTATACGGCATTTATGGGAGGTTCGCTTTTATTGAATGTCATGTGGTTCGCTTTTATGGTTATTTTTATGGTCCGCTTTTTTGGTTCTGTCATTGGAGCGAACCAGCTTTACTATAAATAGGTTCATTGCCATTTCATTTGTAACGATTTTCAGATCTGATACCGAGGTATTGCCGGTGTTCCTTGTAAATGTAAACGCTGTAAAATCAATATACAAGAGGTTTAAAGTGTGATTCTAGCTGTGTACACGTCCGTTTCTTTGTTTCCACCTCTGAAACGGAGTTGAGCTCTTCCGAACGACTCGTTTAGGTCGAAATCGATCCTACAATTGGTATCAGAGCCAAGGAGGAAGAGATCTCGCAATAACAGCTCGTTTTCATCATTTTTTCTACTTCTACACCTTTCTTTTTCGAAAAAACAGAACTTTTTACGGTCAGAATTGCTTTAAATTCACACAGTGTATGCGTAATCATGTATTAACAAAACCTGGAAGATTTCAGAACTAAAATCGACTTATTTCTGGTTCAAATTAGTGTTTCGCTTGCACTTGGTTCGTTCGTTGCTGACGTCACTATAGGTTCGCTCAAATGGTTTATTAGTTCTTGGTCCGCTCATTGGAACAATAGTGGGTCCGCTCTTAGTAAAAGTTGAGGTCCGCCCTTAGTTACATGTCTGGTTCGCTTTTTGAGACAATTGAGGTCCGCTCATAAAACCTTTCAGGTCCGCTCATTGTGCTAAATGTGAGGTCCCCTTATAAGTCATTTATCTGGTTCGCTCTTGTGACTATCAAAGTCTGTCAGTCATTGAACAAGATAATCACGTAATTTGTTGTCAGTAATTGAGATACAAGATCATGTGAGTTAAATCAGACTGCATGTGTTAATATATCTGAACATTAAAGGTTGTCGGATATTGAGTCTTATTATCGATATTGGACATGTGATTTGATCTGGCAGCCCATGTGATTGGTCATATCAGCGGCCCACTAAGTTGTCAGCTCATATTATTGTGCATGTGAATCTTATAAAGTGTTCCAATTTATGTGATGAATTTCGGGTCAAGTGAACATCATTAAAGTTGTCGGCTACTAACAATTGTGTTAATAAAAAATTCATTGACATAAGTTCACTAAAGAAAACGGTCCAATCAACAGTTAAATGAACTGAATATTTGTCGGCCATCATTTCATTTGAATAAAAACTATATGTCAGTCTAGTGGAGTTAGAAGGCCCAATCCTATGTTTTTGATATTTTAAGATTGTCGGCCACTCAGTGTCAAGCCCACCATCATAAGTAGCGGCCCAATCAGAATTTTTTAAAAATATATAACCGCCCCATTATTCTCAAAGGCCCAGTTAAACAATAACATTTGTACATTAGCTTTTATAGGCCCACTAAGAGTTTTCGGTCAAATAAAAAAATAAACTTGATGTTTAGCGGCCCTATCACATTCATGCACCGCCCCACTAGGTTTTAAAGGATAACATTTACTTTTGATTGGTGGGGTTAGCGGCCCATTAGAAGCAATTGATATTGTCGGTTTTTGTGTAATATTACATGTGATATATATAAAAAAAATCATTTTGATATTGTAAGTAATCGGCCCAAATTCTAATCCCATGTCATGTTAAATTGATTGTTGATCATCTGGTGCATGTGATAGAGATTTGTAGTGTGTGTCAAAATCAGTACATCAATTTGTCAAAGGTCCTGATCTCACGGTTTGAAATTCAAAGTGTTCAAGGGTCCGTCAGGTCGATTGGAAGTCAGGCAAGGTCATTTGAAAGTCAGTCAGTCTACATGAAAAAGGGTCAAGCCATTTGTATTTGATCCGAGTCATAGCTGTCCGCTCAGTGTGTCAACCTTCTGTCCGCAAAGAAAATTCATCAGTTCGAGTACCATTTCGATTCCATTAATAGATAAATCTTTAAACTGATTGTGTTTTATTTGTGTGTTGACAGGTATTTCCCGAAGTATCATCTGATTTTTGAAACATGGAAAAGAAATTTTACAATGCTATTGCTACACCGGTTGATATAGTTTCAGCTGCGTTATTGAAGAAATCATTTGATATGTTTGTGGCTTTTGAAGATGAAACAACAAAGCAGACAATTGATAGATATTGTCATCTGGTATTGGAAATGGGTAGATTGGACATTAAGAAAGAGGATGATGAGTGGATTGATAAACATGCTGATGCATTAATGGGGAACTTATCTGTTGATTGTAAAACATATGAGGAAATCTGAGAATATGAATCTGGCACAGTTTATTCAAAAAATTGAAGAGCATGAGTTGGATATCCAGAAAAAAGCAAAAGTTGAAGAAAGTTCAACAAAGGAAGCTGAAGGACAGAAAGCTGAAAAAGAATCTGATGAACCAGTGACTGAGAAAGAAGTTGAAAAATTAGTGGATGTCGAGAAACTTGTTGAAGTTGAAAAGACTGTCGAAGTCGAAAAGATAGTTGAAAAGGTGGTTGAAGTTATTAAGCCTTGTGAGAAATGTTCAGAATCTTGCAAAGATTGTGAAGAAAAAGATAGAAAGATTGCTGAGCTAGAGAAAATGAAAGAAGATTTACTGTTTGATGTGAAGTATGTGAAAGAGTCATACGACGTATTGAACAGGACAGTTGACAGTTTGAAAAGAGCAAATGCAGAATTTGAAAAAGCAAATGACAAGATGAGTGCAACTTTGATGACAAAGCAAAGTGTCATAAATGATTACATTGAAGATTGTGCTAACTTGAAGAAGGAGTTGGAACTTGAGAAAATCGAGAGTGAAAGGATCAACCGATTACTTTTGAGTTATACTACTTGTGATTATCTGATTGATCGTGTTTATCCTACTGTTGCAGGTCTTGAAGCATTCAAGAAGAAAGAAAAAGAAGAGGATACTGGTAAGAAACCAAGTGTCAAGTATAACAAATGTCCGCCTCCTATCTTTGAGAGTTATTCCCCTAGGAAACCAAATGAGGAACAAGTAGACAAGGCTCTAAACATCAAATTAAAGTCTGAAATCACTGATGAATTACCAGAAAATATTGATGTTACATTCACAGCGTCTGACACTGATCATGAGTCAGAGTTAGTTAAGAAAGTTGTCGATCAGGTGTTGGATATGGATGAAGAGTCAAAGTCGGAGTCTAAGTCTGATAGTTCGAGTTCGTCTGAGAAGAGTCCAAGTTCGCCGGTTAAGAGGAGTTACAATAAAGAATTCCTGTTATCAAAATCTAATTTGAATGACGAATCAATCAAAGTAGCATATACATTGAATGATTCAGACAAATTGTATTCTGATGAGGAATTCCCAATAAGAAGTGTCAAAACTAAAATGATTAAATAGGTTTTCAAATTAACAGAAATTAATATTTCTGAAATAAAAGATTTAAATCTTGCTGAAAAACCTAAAAAGTACACTTCAAGAGTTCAACAAAGATTGAACAAGAAAAAGGGTTACGGTTATGGTTCAGGGTATCGAAAGAAACCAAACCATAATGGTAATCTCAAAAAGAAAGGTCTTGGTTTCAATTCTTCAGAAAATTATAAAAATCAGAAAACTTATAAACCAAAAACAAAATTTGTTTCAGGAGGAAGTTCAGAGGATGAACAGAAAAAACCGTTCTGGAAGCAGTCCAATCAAGAGTTTCTTGCTGAAGTAAAGAAGAATGTGAGGAAGTTTGCTTCGAGAGTTGATAGAAGAACCTGTTTCAAATGTCAAGAAATTGGCCACATAGCTTGGAATTGTCCCAAGACAAATTATCAAAAACAGGGAGTTTCTTCTAACTCTGTTTTGAGAAAAACTTGTATTGATAAGAAAGAACAATCTGAAAAAATTGTTAAAAAGTTTGAAAATTCTACTTCTGAGGAAGGAGAAAGTTCAAAAAGGTTTTACAAAAGAAGAGGTGATTTAAGTAAACAAAAATGGGTTGTTAAATCTGATGGTAATTCTGACAATGAATCTGATTCCATAAAATCAGAGGAGTCATTGGTTGATAAAAAGATTGTGAATTCCGTTCCTGTGATGAACGATGAGAATTTTCCGAAACTGTCAAAGGAAAATTTGATGAAGAAAGTTGGAAAGGTTGAGATCTCAAATCAATTCTTCGCTGATAAAGGAGAATTTGATGTTGAGAAGGCTTTCAACGGGAAAGTCAAAAACATTTTTGGGAAGATGGTTGATAAGAAGGTAAAGGATGCTAAAGAATTTTATAAATCAAAATGTTGGTGGGACAGATGTGTTCCAAAGTCACCCAAGGCTGGTGAGGCTTGGGTGGACATTATGTTTGAGTAAAACACCGGACTTGCCGGAGATCCCAAGTTGGTAATCGTGGATCAGGAATCGGCATCTTTCATGTTTAATTAGAATGATTTGAAAATGTTTGAAATTGTCAAAATTTTACAGGTTAAAGGACTATGCCGGAGCTTCCAGGTTGGTAAGCGAGGAGCAGGTATCGGTATTTTTCTTGAGGAATTTACTACAGTAATGTCAATCATGCAAACGGTAAAAAGGTTTGTTTGTGTTTGTTTACAAGTGGTTAGAAGATTTGATTGTGCATAACTTGTGCATACGGTAAATCAAGGACATTAATTTGTACTTGCATTTTCCTTCAAATGATTGGGAGACAAGATGATGAACCACATCCCCGAACTTAGTATTGATATACCTACAAGTGGTAAAATCAACCAAACTTATTTTCCGGAAAAATCATTTTGATTAAAACAAACTTAAGTGTTTTGAAATCTAAATGAGAAAATAGTTTGTTGATAGGGGGAGTTCTGATTGTTTATGCCAAAGTGAATGGCGAATTGATGCGATTTGATATCGGTTGTCATGTTTCTGTACAGTTTGTTTTCAGTTTTCGTTAATGTGTTTGCATTTTAGGGGGAGTAGAAAATTTCAGAAAATCCAAAAAACATTAGAAAATTTGAAAAAGACAAAAACATGATAAAATCCAAAAATGAGTTTGTTGTGAAAAAGAGGAAATGATAGTACATCAGTGGACTATCACAACATGCTAAAGATTTGGAAAGTTTAAAAGTGTTAAACAATCTTACTGTGGATATGTCAGTAGGTTTTCGCACATTTAGTAGATTGTGACGAGATATAAACCTAAATTTCAAACTTGCTTGTTCTGTGGGTTAACACAAACTTGGATATATAGGTAACCCCTGAAATCTTGTTTGAAAGGTCCCTTATTCTGAGATACTAGGTCTTTATGCTCAGTCATATCTGGGGTATTATCCCGGGACTTCTGCTGTATGGAAGTACTGACCTAGTCCCCGGATAATACTTTCTGCAAATGCTTGAAAAAGCGTCGCCCTCAGCAAATAGATGAAACAATAAAATTGATAGTCATTGCTGTTGTAAAAAAGATCCTCTAAAGGGGACCCACCAAAAGTCAAGCCGTCATCTCTCTGCTGAACGGAAGTTCTGACCTGAGCTCTCACGGTTTCGCACCTAACCCCTTACAGATATCATCTGTGGTATACTCACCTGTAAGACTGAATATTGGGATCTGGATACGGGAGTATATTCAAGTAGTGGGACACACGGATAAGTTTAAGTGCTTAAAACATTAATATCGTATCTCGGATCAGTTGAACTTTGTGTGAAAATTTAAGTGGACCAGTATACTGACAATCTAGGTAAATTGTTTAGAACTTAAAATGAAATGAAGCTTAACGGTGTTGGTGATTTGTCTCATAAGCTGATATGATCCTCTTACACAAACTCACAAAAATATTGTCTGCAAATATTTCTTTATTGCATTTTAATTCTCTTGTGTCAAAAATCCAAAAAGATTTTGAGTATGTTTTAGCATAATTTTTTTTGATAAATACAAAAAGATTTTCGACAACTGGTGTTGGAAAGCTAATTTTCAAAATTCCAAGTGCTAAATATGACGAACAAATGGTTTGGGAGAGTGTGTTGGTTTTGAAAATAAAAATGATATATTTTCAAGTGGTTCTTCAAAGATTAACATTGTAAAATCATTCATTGATTGTATAATTTGTGCAAATGATTCATTAGATTTTTACATGTTATCATCGGAAGATTTATTTTTGGGTAGAGGATGTGCAGGTTTCGAAGTGATAGAAAACCAGGTTCCAATACCTGAAGAATTTGTGATTTCAACATGCCAGACAACGATCCTAGCATATCGAAAGGGGGAGTCTGAAGACATCCGAGTAGAGATTGTTAGTGGGGAGTTTGTTGATGATGATAAAGAGAAGATCTTGAGGATACTTACATTGTGAGATATTTCAGAGAGCGTTCAGACTGATAAATACTGAAGTCGTTGAAGACTCGACACTTAAGACTCGTCAACATCTGAGGGGGAGTCTGTTGGTGCAGTCATCTGTCGTCTTCGTCTTATGTCGAGTCCGGGTTGCGTTGCGAATCTGATTAAGCATGATGTCATCATGTTTAATGATGACATCATACTTGTGACATCATCACAATATTATAATCATCAACATCAGTATACGACAAAGATTAAAGTGGTTTTGAAAGTGTTAATGTGTTCACTTGTTGTGATTGGACCATTAAAAGGTCCAATGAAATGTCTTCATTAAAAGGTCAAATAGAAAGGATTGGCTTGATGGTCTAATGAGGAGTTTATGCTTGAAGGTTCATTCACAACAAAAAGAAAGGTTCGCTTATTCGGAAGTATATAGATTCGCTTATACGGCATTTATGGGAGGTTCGCTTTTATTGAATGTCATGTGGTTCGCTTTTATGGTTATTTGTATGGTCCGCTTTTTTGGTTCTGTCATTGGAGCGAACCAACTTTATTATAAATAGGTTAATTGTCATTTCATTTGTAACGATTTTCAGATCTGATACCGAGGTATTGCCGGTGTTCCTTGTAAATGTAAACGCTGTAAAATCAATATACAAGAGGTTTAAAGTGTGATTCTAGCTGTGTACACGTCCGTTTCTTTGTTTCCGCCTCTGAAACGGAGTTGAGCTCTTCCGAACGACTCGTTTAGGTCGAAATCGATCCTACAAGGTATATTAATTTTGCTCTAAATTCTTATGGACCCCACGATCTCAGCATATCCCCTCATCATGCAATACACTAACTCAAGTAATGCCTTTAAACTTTCATTAACTGTGATTTGTGCAAAAATAACGCAGAATGTTTAAACATTAACAATCAAGTCGATACTTCCGTATACGCAGAGAAAGTCCAATGTTTAAACAAAATAAGAAAATAAAAACAAGTTGAAATTGTTTAGGCTATAACCACCAGGTCGATACTTCCGTATACGCAGAGGTGATCCAAAGCTTAAACGAAACACCAAGAAAATAAAGCAGAACGTTTAGGCAATAACATCCAGGTCGATACTCACGTATACGCAGAGGATGTCCAATGCTTAAATAAAATAAAGAAATAAAACAAGTTTAAATCTTTGCAAAATGAAATGCACAATCATAGTGACTTTTTCAGCAAGTTGTGAAAGTTCACAAACTGACCGGTTTTTATGCTCTTTTAGCATTCAGCGATTACTGAGTAGGCACACAATCAAGAAGGACAAAACTAAGTACTATGCTTTCAATCATGTTTCCCACTAGAACCAGGCTTTTTCATTTAAGTTTGTATCGTTATCGCAAATCTACTAGTCTAGCTGAGCCTATCGTCACATCTTTAGTGAGACCGTTTATCACATTTTACATTTCATTTCTTTAGCATGCTGTGATAGTCCACTGATTTACTATCATTTCCTCTTGTCTCAACAAAACTCATTTTTGATTTTTTCAAAGTTTTGAATTTTTCAAATTTTCTATTTTTTTTTAAAATTTTTCTCCCCCTAAAATCAAAATTATATTTCAAATTTTGATTTTCTGGGAAAATTTGAAAAATAAAGCAGTAAACTATACAAACAAAATGACAAACTGATGAGAATTGCCTCAATTCGCCATCTACTTGGCTTAAACAGTCAGAACTCCCCCTGACAACAAACTATTTTCCCATTATGATTTCATAACACTTAAGTTTGTTTTAATCAAAAAGGTTTTTCCGGAAAATTAGTTTTGTTTGCCATTTCACAAACACGGGGTTTAATTCATCACACTGTTTTCAACCACTTGTAGGTTTTTCACAAAAACAATTTCCAATAATCATACCACTTGGAAGATAGTTAAATCAAATACAACTTAATGTCTTTGATTAACCACTTGTAAGTCGAAATATCACAATTACCAACCTGTGAATTTCTCAAGAAAGATGCCGATTCCTACTCCCCAATTACCAACCTGGGAGTTCCGGCAAGTCAGGATTTTAAGCAAAGAATGCAGGCACCCAAGCCTGACCAGCCTTGGGTGTGACCTTTTCAATTTCACTCAGGGTTTGATCATTTCTTTTTTATTCATAAAATTCTTTAACCCCTTTTACCTTACCCTCAACCATTTTTCCAAAAATATTTTTCACTTTGTTATTAAAAGCCTTTTCGACATCGAATTCTTTCTTTTCAGAATAGAATTGATTCGAAATTTTCACTTTACCAACTTTTTGTTTAAAATTTTCAGTTTGCAATGGTGGAAAGTTTGTGTCATCCATTGGCCTAACTGAATTTTCACTTTTGAGCTCAACTTGTGGCTCCTCTGATTGTGACGAATCAGAATCATCGCCAGAACGTGCCTTCTTTGTTTTTGAAGAAACAAATTTATCATCAGAAGGTGGCTCCTTTGTTTTCATCACAACAGATTCATCGCCGACCTTTATTGGAACTGTTTGATCAACAAATTTTACCTTTACCCTACTTTTTGTCCTCAGATTTGTATCTGATGGATTCATTTTACTTGTCTGATTTTTTGTTGAGCAAAGTGATTCATCAGAACTTTTATCTGAATTAACCGTTGTACCCGAGGACAAAATCCTTTCAAGATAATCCCTTGCTTTCTTCCTTTTCTTCCTCAGTCTGTCTTTCTGCCCTTGTGAAAGCTTTACTTTCTGTTCTAGAACTTTCTATTCTTTGGGCTTTTCTTCGACTTTGACTGGTTTCTGTACCTTTTTCTGAGATTCAGCCCTCGATCTTCTCATTGATCTCATTGGGCAGTTTCTGGCAATGTGACCTTTGATTTGGCAGTTATAGCACCTTCTAGTTTCAAATCTCTGACTTTGGCAGTTAACAACAATGTGTCCTCTAACACCACAAGCATAGCACATCCTGTTATCATACCATTCACCATCATTATACCAAACGCTCAGATCATAGCATTGATTTGCCTTGTGGTACTCATATCTCCTCTTGTATCCTTGATTTAGCATTTGAGCACTGTGGTCAAACCTGCACCACTGATTACCAACTTTTTGTGAGTTTTTATTTTCAGATTCTTGTGATTTTGCATAATGATTGGATGACTGAACTGATGATCTTTTATTTTCATTTTGAAAATTTTTTGAATTTTTGACTTTTTGTTTTTGTTCTACATTCTTCTTAACAGGTTTTTGCTTTGAACATTCACCTATTTCAGTAGAATGTAAAACAGTATTTTTGAATTTTTCTTTTAATTCTAAAAATATTTTTCTTTTCTCATTTTTCTCATTTTTCTCATTTTCATCATCAGTTTTATCATCACAATCCTCAATTTTGACTTTGTCAAAATTTGTGACATTGTCACTTATTGGAATAGCATTGATCGGTTTTGGACAGAGTTGATCAATCATTGCTGAAGTGGTCACAAAACCTTTCAATTTCTTTTCTAAATCAGCAATTTTATTTCTAGCACACTTACCTTCACTTTCGAGTTGAGTGATTTTCTCAAGATGAGAATTTATTGCTTTTTCATTTTAAATTTTATTCATTTCAAGAACAGATTTTTCATTTTCGAAAACTTCTATTTGACTTTGAAATTCTGTTTCTTTTTCTTTTAAATTTTTGTTTTCTAATTTTATCCAAAAATCTTCATTTTCTGAAGATTTTATTTTATCTTCAAAAACTTTTTCATTTTCTTTCAAAATTTTGATTTCCAATGTCAAACTCTCCACATTTTTCAAGAGTTTGACATTGTCTGCTTCAAATTTATCACAGTTTAAGCACTTCTCGGACATTTTTACAGCAACTTCTTTCTCAATCTTGACAGCTGGAAATTGATCAACTTGCTTTTTCACATCAGGTTTGATTTGACCTTCAGCTGTTGCTGTTTTTTCATCTTTCTCAGCTTTGACCTCTTCTTTAACAGTTGCTGCCTTTTGATTCTTCCTTTTTGCAGCTTATTTTTCTTTTATCTTTTCAATTTTACCTGCAAAAAATAACTTCCCATTATGATTTTCAGGTGAAAGTTGTTGTTTAAAATTATCAAGTCTCCGGATTTCCTCTTCATCGTTGTCGCTCTCTTCATTAGACGAGTGATAAAAAAACCGGAGCTTTTTCTGAAACAACTTTTGAATCCTTTTCTTTTAAAACTGGTTTTTCTTTTGTTTCTTGAGGATAGGATTGCTGAGATTCGTAATAACAATACGCAAAAACATCTTCAAAATCCATGTTTCGTTTTAGAAATTCACAAAACTTGGGCGAGTATCCGATGCTTGACAAACACCTGAAACACAAACAAATAGAATTTTAAATGATTCACATGTGTAACTTTGAAATTATGTATCAGATAAGATTGATTTGTGATCTTGGAACAAATATGATTTTTGAATCGAGTGGATGCCCAAACAAGTTGCCGTTCTATTGAATGTCACTTACACAACAAACAACATATGTTGGCCAATCGGGTGGTAGTTTGACTAATTGACTTCAAAGATGAATTTTAATTTTCAATATTATGTCACATTCAAACTTATCACATACACATGAACTTGATTGGGCCGATAAACCCACTAAACCGACAACAAAAAGTGCTCAAAGACTATGGTTGGGCCTTCAATAGTTCTAAATGAACTGCATCATCACATGGACGGAATATGATATTTGAATTCACATGTTCGACAAGTATTAATGCTCAACACAATTTTCATTGGGCCGTCCAAGACAATCTCATGCAAGCTAATATCAAATGCAATATGTTGATTGGGCCGTTTGACTGAGTGAATGTGATTGGACCAAAAACCCACTATGTCGACAACATTATTATGTTTAATTCAATCCTCATTGGACCTTTCAATTACCACTTATTCGATGAAACAGCATTCAATTTCAACAGCAATCAACTTCAATTTTTATAGGCCGATGGACTTAGTGGTCTTACATCCACTTAACTGTTCAATTAAAGCTGATCAACAACAATGATATTAATGAATTGTTATTTGGATTGTTACAGAGCTAACCCCTGTCCAGTACCTGGCAGAGCTAAGGGGGCTTCAATCCTTACTTCTGTAGCGGCGGAGTTTCGTTGTTTCCGAACTTGGGGGAAGATTCCCTAACCCCTGGGGAGCTCGGAATGCTAGTTCTTAAGCTACAGTTTCTATGATCACTTAAGAGATTTCTCATTTGAAACTAATTCACATGAGCAAACACTACTCAATATTAACCTGAAAATCAGTTTCTAACCAAAACAAACAATTCACTTCTTTCTTTTAACAACAAAAACAAAGTGTCACTAATAATCTTTCTTCTCAAATTATCAGCCAAACAACATCTTCTTCTTAGTTTATCAATACCAGTCGACCTTTCAATTCTAATTTGGTTTTTAACAATGATCAACAATAACCAAACGCAAAAACCTGCAACAATTCAGCTTCGATTGAACTTATATTCAGATCCGAAACTTGCATACAAAATCTAATAAAAAAATGTTCAAAGTTCTTCGAAAATCACTGAAGATCAACCGAAATCGATCCGAAGACACCGAAATGAAACAAAATTCAATCGAATCAGTCTGAAACACGTTAAAAATCAATAGAAACTCATTCGATTTCACCGAAACACAGTTCACTGATTATGTTCAAAAATTATGTAGAAACAACTTTGATTCAATCAAATCAGCATGTGTTTGAATGAAACAGTGATGCATTTCAAATCTGAAGCGTATATCAGATCTGAATGAAAACAGTTTGTAAAACAAATTTTCAAAAACTTTGAACTTTGATCTTTAAAACACTGAATCAGTTCGGAACAGGTGAACGATATATCAAACAGATCCACGAAGTATGATACTTCAACCAGAAATCATAGAACAGATCAACTATCAATCAATACACATCAAATCAGTCCGAAATACTCCTATGAATTACCAAACAGAACCGAAATAGTTCGAAATACTCTAACGACACATCGAAAACTATCGAAACTCGTCCGATTCGAATTACGATTACACGCAGAGCATCCGTAGCTCTGATACCACTTGTAAGTTCAGGATCGGGATCGTAAACGATCACTAGATCTGCAGTGAATTCGATTTAACGTGCGGAATCCGTTAAATTGAACCGTAATCATGTGCGAAAGCGTAATTAAACAACGTTTATTACGTAACGATGACAACCGGACAGAGTTTCGACTCGATCTACATACTACACACTCAAAATCTGATCAACGTGACGTAATCGGAGTGTTCTTGATGTAGATGATGAAGATCTGTGAAGAACTGTTCTTGTATGGCTTGGTATGAATGATCACTGATTGCTCTCTTCTAATCTTCTAATTCCGCTCCAGAATGATCCAAGATGATATTTATAGGCAGCTTAATTCTGTTTCAAGCGGAATCTCGAAGATTTGTTTGAAGCGGAATCAAAATTCCATGCATGCATGAGTTTCGTACGAAAACAAATATACTAACATCTTTTCTTGCATATATGATGATGTATATGATGTCATCATTGCATAATGATGACATCACTTTGGATCTTGCTCAGTTTCTTCACATCATGCCGTACCGTATACTGACCTGACATTACCTAACGACACCTAGCGAAACCTTTGTCTGGTATTTTACAGACTCAAGACACTAGACTTTACATGTACAGTTAGATTTCTATCTATGGCAACACACATAGTGCACTAACAGGTCCTTTGCAGGATCTATACAGTGAACAATGGCAAGACTCTTACCAAACCGTTCCCTTAACCCCCGACCAGGTAGCCAACATACCTCCATATAGACCGTGGAGATATGAATGGTGAAATCTTTTATTTTATATAGATAGTAAAATAATGCCAAGACACCAAGGACAAACGATAAGGAAGAATCACCTTCAACATAAGAAACTAGTTATTAAAGTCATTAATACATAACCAATTAAAAAGTGCAAAAGATTAAAAATAAAAAGTATTACACTAAACACTTGTCTTCACCAAGTGATGTAAGAGACTTAGGCAAACATGACCTTTATTTGTCAAGAACTCTTACGATCAATCTTGGATCCCGAGACGACTCACACACTCTATGATGGACAATGGATGATGGTGGTGGATGATGGTGTTGTGATGGTGGTGGGTGGTGGGTGAAGTGTGAGAGAGGTGGTGTGCCAAGGGATGAGTTGCAAGAGCTCCAAGCACTCCTATTTATAGGCTGAACAGAAGCTCGGGCACGGCCCCGTGTCCATTGGGCACGGCCCCGTGTCCATCCCCCTCTCTTTCTTTATTAAATGCAGTTTGTCTGCATTAGTTGACCACGCCCCCGTGTCCGCTGAGCACGACCCCGTGTGCAGAAGCGCATCTGTACTATCAAGATTTGCCTGGATTCTGCGAATCTTATAGTTGACCACGGCCCCGTGTCCGTTGAGCACGGCCCCGTGGTGGGCAATAGAAGCTTCTACAACTTTGTCTTTTCTGCTGACACTTGGGCACGCCCTCGTGCTCACTGAGCACGAGGTGTGTTCAGCCTTCAGTTCTCTTGTTTTGCTTGGGAAGATGTTGTCGGGGGGTCGGGCATGCCACGCTTGTTCCTTTTCTTGTATTTGTGTTAGATTTAGCTGCCTTTTTGCTTCTTTTGTTTATTTGAGCTTATTTAATCCTGAAAATACAAAAGGAAGACAAAAACACACTTTTTCCAACATTAGTACTAAAAAAGGGTTAGTTTTATGCCACAATTGATGTAATTTATATGTTGCATTTTGTGCACATCAGTATCAAAGCCATAACTATAGGGAATTAGGATGAGTAGGAATACTTGCCCTAGTCTATAGTCCTAGGAAATCTTGACTCTTATTTGTTATTTAAGACTTATGCATTCTACCACATCTGCTTCCTAGCAGCACATGTTCCTGATAAACTTACATGCCTTTCCTAAGGCTAGCATAATATACACTTGATACTTTGAAAACACTGTTCACCAGTGTTTGTATTTTGCACGAGATTTGCCCTCAAGACAGGAGTGACATCCGAACCTTGAAGGAAATTCTCCATATTGTTCTAGTAGGTCTTGTCTGCGGATAAGTACCAACACTACTAGGGTACGATGTTGTCAAGATAGAGGTGAAACCCAGACCTTGATAACTAGTCCCACTCCTTGATGATTTTGTGTCTCGCCAAAGTCTCGCAACTCCCAATCAATTAGGAATGTGAAATGACTAAAAGGACGAATATCGTAGGCCTAACATCGATGACGTATTTGTCTAAGTAAGTCAAGACACGTTACCTCAATTCGAAAGGGGTTCGAATCACTTTACTTAGTCACCGTTCCTTTACCCAGAACAATCCTATTTTTTTATAAGCCTATCTTTTATGTTATCTTGATTTTATGTATGTGGTTTTAAACTCGATTCTTCGTCCATTTTGGTATGCTTTCACGCTACTCACACGTGTGTCCGCAATCTAAAATGTTAATCTCAGAATCGAACTAAGCTTATGAAGCTTTATACAATGTGCAATCGATGTGGAAATCTTAATCGACTAAGATACTATGTGAAATCTATTTGATGGATATATGTGTTATTGTGGGTATGGAACACTTAATGGCATGGAAATACGAGACAGAACTGGCATGTCCGAAGTATGGTGGATACGCCGCTGGTACTTCCTATATATAAGTGCTTCCGGCATGTTACCAACTTTCGTACCAAGTGCCATGTAAGACTTAGTGTTTGCAGACTGGTGTGGAGAATGTTGAAATCTAATTTATGAGAAGACTACGTAATCTATGAGAAGTCTAAAACTACTCGTGTAGCCTATGAGAAATCTATGTATGAGCTAAGCGCACTCTAACCTATGTTAACCTCTTGAGTTAATCTATGATGGTCTGCCGAGTTAATCTATGAAAATATATTCGAGTAATCTATGTGAAATCTATTTGGGCAATCTATGTGATGATGATGATGATGAGTAAATCGTTACGTTTGGTAATTGCGACACGTAACATGACACAGGGTACGAGGCAGAGGCGATGTGCCTGAAGCGTGGTGGATACACCGCTGGTACTTCCTATATATAAGCGTTTCTGACATGTCAACCAAACTTCGTACAATGTGCCATGTGAGGGTCGTGAGTTTGCAGTGTGAAATCTAGATTCTTTAATCTATCTATCGTGTGTGAATCTTATTTTGTGAGATTTCATAATCTAGACTTATACGATCCTTTTGATTGGATCTGTAGATGTCGTCTCGTAAGCTATCCGACACTCTCATGAGATCCAGGGAAAAGACTCAGAAAAAGATGATGTTCTTCATGGCCGATCAGATCGCTCGAGTCATGCCAAAGATCGTCTCTGAGATCCAAGGATCAAACACTCCTCCATCCTCTGTGGACTCTAAGACGGAGAAGTCACGTCTGCAAAGTTCAACTACAAACATTTTGTCTCGTGCAACCCTAAGCCTTTCACGGGCAGTGATGGGGTGACATGTGACATCAATGCTTGAGTGGTTCGACAGCATTGAAGTTACGTTCATCAACAGCGAGTGCCCGGAGCATTTAAAGACTAGGAGTGCAACGGGAATGTTTCAAGGCAGAGCGTTGGAGTGGTGGTCGAATGAGAGAAACATCCGTACTAATGAAGAAGCCTATGCTCTTCCATGGGCTGAGGTGCGAGAACTGATGATGCTTGAGTTCTGCCCTCCTCATGAACAGTTGAAGCTTGAAGAAGAATTTTGGCACTTGATTGTCCCCGATTCAAGCAGTTGAGCTTGATTGTCCCCCACTTGGTTTTGACTCCTAAACGGATGATAACCAAGTACATCAACGGTCTACCTCCTGCTATGCGTGATTCTATCGAGGCAGCCCAGCTTGGAACTATTGAAGAATTCTATCGTTTGGCAGCAAGTTTGAACAACAACCGTGTGCGTTATAAGCAGTTTGCTACTCATGTTCCCTCTAAGTCTGCAAATTAAGTCACCCAACAGCCAAGTGGCAGCAAGAACAAGAAGAGGAAATCTCAGGGTCCGGGATGCAATGCTATTGTTCCTGCTACAAACCCTGCAACTAAACCTGCTTCTGCTACTACTGCTGCTAACCCTGCTGCTCCAGAAGCTAAGAAACAGTACACTGGGTCTTACCCCAAGCGTGCAACTTGCAGTTTCCATCATCCAGCTACTTCTGCATGTCGTCTGTGTACCAACTGTAACCGCTATGGTCACACGACTCCCTACTGTCGTCAAGCTAACCCTGCACAGCCAGCTCAGCAAGCCCCAGCTCAGGCAGCCCAAGCAGCTGTTCCAGCTCCTCCGCAGAACCCAGGTCTAGTCAACGTTGTTCGTGCATGCTTTCAGTGTGGTGATACTACCCACCTTCGTAATCGTTGCCCCCAGCTGAATCAAGAACAACAAGCAGCCGCTCGTGGACGAGCATTCAATCTCAATGCTAATCAGGCTCGCAACAACAATGATGTGGTGAATGGTATGTTCCTTGTTAATAATCTTTATGCTTCGATTCTATTTGATACTGGTGTCGATAAAAGCTTTGTGTCCATGGAATTCGAGTCTTTGATAAACTGTACACGCTCTAAGTTACCTGAGTCGTTCTCTGTTGAGGTCGCCAATGGTAAGTCGGTCCTTGTTAATTCTATCATTCGTGATTGTTCCTTGACTCTTAACGATCACGTATTCTCTATTGATCTCATACCCATGCGTCTGGGTAGCTTTGATGTTATTATCGGTATGGACTGGTTACATAAGAACCATGCCGAGATTGTTTGTCACGAGAAACTCATTCGTCTTCCTCTTCCGTCTGGTGATACTTTGAACGTCTATGGAGACCGACCTTCAAAAGGACTGAGGCTGATGTCATGCACACAAGCGAGCAGAATCTTACGTAAACGGAACTTCACCTTCTTGGCCCACATGGTGGAACAAAAAGGCAAGGGCAAGAACATAAGCGACGTTCCAGTGGTGTGTAATTTCACTGATGTCTTTCCTGAAGATCTTCCTGGTCTTCCTCCTCCTAGATCTGTTGACTTTCGTATTGATCTCGTACCTGGCGCCATTCCTGTCGCCAAGGCTCCTTACCGTCTTGCACCTTCCGAGATGCAAGAGTTATCCAGTCAACTGTAGGAATTGCTCGACAAAGGTTTTATTCGTCCAAGTACCTCCCCGTGGGGTGCTCCGGTTATATTTGTCAAGAAGAAGGTTGGTTCCTTCCATATGTGTATCGACTATCGTGAACTTAATAAGCTTACCGTGAAGAATCGTTATCCGCTCCCTCGTATTGATGACCTATTTGACCAACTACAAAGCGCATCCTGCTTCTCCAAGATCGATCTTCAATCCAGATATCATCAGTTTCGTGTCCTCGAGGATGATATTCCTAAAACTGTGTTTCGTACTCGATATGGGCACTATGAGTTCGTAGTTATGCCCTGTCACAACCCCCGATCCCTATTTCCCAGGAACGGGCGGCCGCGAGCCAGTTTTAGTGGTATCACGTTATTAACCAATTTGGCAGCGGGAATTTTCATCAGGACCGTAGTTAGGAAATATGTTATCAGAGTAAACCACCACATTTTATAATATTAAACACATGGGAAAAACCCAAGTTTTCAGTATACACACTTTTATAGGAATAAATCCTATTTTATTTAATAAAGCATCTATTTTATTCTTAGGTAACTTTATTGCCACTTTTCAAAGCCTTCAGTGCTGTCCAGCTGGCTTCTATTTGGCTTTCATATTTTGTTACCTGAAACGCGTTTTAAAAACATTTTGTCAGTGGGAAATACTTGTGAGTGGATCCCAGTTTAATCAAGTTTAAGTAAAACCACTTCACAGTGTACAGTATTGAGGGCGATCCCGCAATTACATTTGTTTCCAAATTATACCAATTATCACCCGTCGGTACTGTCAGACCTGACTTGTGGAAATGTTACTCCTTGACCAGGTGGTAACAAATTTTGTATACAAAACCCCAACATACCCACGATAATTGTATTCTTACAAATACTCAATAACTGTTATTCGCATGGAAAGGTATTTAAGGTTTTGTAAAACAATTAACAAAAGGTTTACAAAAAGTGGATCAACTCACATTGCTATTTTAGGGTTTTCAGTAAGGATTTCCTGGGAATAATCTATAAATTACACAAATGCACGTGTGTTAGTATAATAACCCATTTTAACATTAGTAATACCCTCCCCGAGACGGCATTCCAACGACTACGTCGGGCAGAACCATGACAGCCGTTACGGAACCCTAGATCAATCGGGCAGAGTATCTAATACGTATCCAGGGGTTATAATACTTACATCGTAGCAGAACCTCGCTATTTAGGGGGTATTAGACTCGGGTATAAAGCCCACTATTCAGAATTTAGAGAGAGATTCGAAAGAAATGAACGAAACAGACTGAAGGCCGATGCGTTCTATTTATAGGGTCTGATTCTGTGTTTCTCGCGGCCCGCGTAAATGTACGCAAGGGCTTACGCGGCCTGCGTGGCCTAGGGGTCTAGGCTGTAGCTGGTCCGGGTCACGAATAGGCTCAACACGCGTCGAACACGTGGCCGCACCAGGGCTCTCCTGATCGTCAAGCCGTCGCGGCCCGCGTAGACCTTAAGGGTCCTTTACGCGGCCTGCCTAAACTTAAATTTTCAATTTTTATTTATTTTTAATACTGTTTTATGTATTTGAGGCTCGTTTTCGCGTATAGGGTGTATTTACAGACATATTAGGATATTTTACATATTTTAGGATGTCGGAAAAATAATCGAGGGTGTCGGTTTACTTTAGGGTTGTTATATCCTCCCCACCTTGTTTTAGAGCTCGTCCTCGAGATCTACTGGAACAAGTGCGGATACTTCTTTTGCATTTCTGATTCAAGTCCCATGTGTACTCAGGTCCTCTTTTGGAGTTCCACTTTACTTTCAAGCTCCCATGTGTACTCAGGTCCTCTTTTGGAGTTCCACTTTACTTTGACCAAAATTAGTCTCTTGTGCTTGAGATTCTTAACTTTCCTATCTTCAATCTGTAGAGGCCTCTCTACAAACTTGAGTTGTTCATTTACCTCTATATCTTTAAGAGGTACTACGAGTGATTCATCAGCTAGGCACTTTTTGAGATTAGATGTATAAAATACATCATGTATTCCTGCCATTTCCTCTGGCAGTTGTAGCTGGTAGGCTACAGGTCCTATTCTTCTAATAATCTCGAAAGGTCCAATATACCTGGGACTTAGCTTTCCTCTTTTGATGAATCTTACTACTCATTTCCAAGGAGAGACTTTTAACAATACCTTGTCACCTACCTGGAATTCTAACGGTTTACGTCTGTTATCAGCGTAGCTCTTCTGCCGATCACGTGTCGCTTTCAGTCGTTCCTTGACTTGAATGATCTTATCGGTTGTTTCCTGCACTATCTCAGGTCCAGATAGTTGCTTTTCCCCAATTTCTACCCAGTAGACTGGGGTTCTACACCTTCGTCCATAAAGTGCTTCGAATGGTGCAACATTAATACTTGTGTGATAACTGTTATTATAAGAAAATTCTGTTAAAGGTAAGTGATCATCCCACTTACCTCCGAAATCAATTACGCAAGCTCTAAGCATGTCTTCCATGGTCTGAATTGTCCTTTCACTTTGCCCGTCCGTTTGAGGATGGTAAGCTGTGCTTAGATTCAGCTTGGTTCCCATTGCTTTTTGGAAACTTTCCCAAAAATAAGAGGTAAAACGGCTATCCCTAACAGAAACAATTGATAAAGGAATCCCATGTAATGAAACAATTTTATTTACACATAATTTGGCTAATTGTTCCATACTAAAAGTTTCCTTCATTGGTAGGAAATGAGCTGACTTGGTTAACCTATCTACAATTACCCAGATTGTATCATTACCTTTTCTTGTTTTGGGTAATTTTGTCACACCCCTAATTTTCCACGTGTCACCGGTGGGCCCGGTGGGGAGTATAGTGACGTAGTTGGCATCATCATGGACAAACAACACAATATATAAATGCACAGCGGAAGCAAGAGATAAATGTAATACAAACCGATATATAGTAATATCAAGTATTACCCACGGAATGCAAAGGATCCACATGCGGATCAAAATAAAATAAGATATTGTTCAACAGATTTATTGTCATCCAAGCTTGCGAGACTTATTGTGGACGCTCTAGAAGACAGCCAGCCTATTACGTGTAGTACCTGCACTTAACCTTTTGGGAAAATACGTCAGTTTACACTGGTAAATACAATTTAACTGACTCATTTTGAAAATGTTTGAAAATTGATTTAAATGCACATGGCATAAAATATTTTTATAACTTGGGATAATTATGCAATATAATCTTGTAAGGGATTTACATGTTACTTCGCGTTCAGTAGCCCGATCCGTAGACCGGGTTAAAGATTAATAGACACACCACAATATAGAGTTATACACTGACGGGTGTACGCCTACACCCCGTGCTCAGGTCGTGGCCATGTCGTAAGATGATGCCAAGGATATCCGGGACATGGTCATTAACCCCCCAAAGGCTTCAAGCAATAAAACACCTTCAAAACAGGGTCATCTCAATAAATTTAACCACTATTCGATTAAAGAATTCAATGCCGGACCAAGCGGTATATTATATACCGTACCCCAAGCCCGTATAGGGAAAATAAGTTAAAAGTATTCACCTTGGTAAGTATGAATCACAATTAGCAAGTGAAGGTAGCTTTTACTGGGTCTCCTATTCTGGAACAAAGGTTTATAATAACCTATTAGATTTCTAACGGGTCTTTATTTAAGCCTAAGCTTAGACCGGTTAGTTTTAAGGACGATACGGTTCAAGCGCACGATTAAGCGAAGACCGGATAGAATGTGATTTAGACCCGACAAGTTTGGATACTTGTATAATATGGGTATCCTAAATACATTCAGGATTTTGAGACAAAAATGATAATGTTTGACCCGTTTCGGTCAATTTATGCAAACTAGTTACATAACCCGAACCGAACGCTAAAAGAGCGTTACGGGTATCCACAAGAGTCATATGTAAGTTCTCTGGGATAATATGCTTTAAATATGTCATAATATCAGCAAGTTGTTCTATTATGCCCCGAATGAATTTAAATTCAATTTATGCCTTATAAGGGCATTTTGGTCATTTAAAAGATTATAAAAGAGTTAAATTTGAAATCTGAGTTATAGGTCTGATTTATACAGTAAATACACTTAATTTTACATGTTATAACAGTAGGGTATGACCCATATATGAAACTTATCATTTAAAATCGAACTATGCACCTTAGGGGTATTTTGGTAATTTCACAAGGGCTTAAATGGTCAAAACTGGAAACCTGAGTTCAAAAACTTATATTTACTGTTATTTTATAAAAGTATGTTAAAAACATCAGTAGATATAACCCTTGTACGCTTAATATGGTTATAGTGCATACTAGGCGTTAAAAACGCTTAAAAAGGCGATTTAGAGCCGTTTCCGGGTTTTCAAAAGAAAGCTGATATTTTTATATTTCCAGAATGCTCAAAATAATTTATTTAACAAACAAAATCAGTAGAAAAAGGTTTGGGGTCAAAAAGATCTATAAAACTCATTTTATGGCCAAAAAGGTCAAAACCGGTATTAACCGAATTAAACTTAGAGACCTATGATATGATCAGCCAAAAATTAAATAAAAATCTTCAAAAATCCCAAAATATTATATAACATCAGTGGGTAAAAAGTTTGGTATCAAAAAGTAGGCTTAAATAGGTTATATGCTAATTACGCCGTTTATTTAACACAAAGCTTTCAAATTACGATATCGGGCATAACTCTTAATCTGGACCTCAAACTGATATCAAATTTTTGGTGCAAGTTTATAAATCAGTAATAAAGGTTTCTACTCTTTCACTTTTTCAAAAATCGCGTTTTATAGCAAAAAGGGCAAAATAGTCATATTTAAGCATAAACCGGTAACATGCATATGAATCGGATAAGTGTTGAATCAAGTTGTAAAATATCAGAGAGTTACACATATATAAAAATGGTCCAAAATAAGCTCTAATGCAGATCTCAAACATGCATGCACGGATCCGAGTCGAGAGTCAAAGAAAAAGTCATTTTATAAGACTTTCGGTTCCGATCCGGGTTTATACTAACAATTGTCGAGTTGATCATGATAAAACACGTTCTTACTTTATTTACAAAGTTATTTTGATGATCAAACAGGTTGCATGTGATCTACACTGTTAATTATGCTAAATTTTGCAAAAACCCATTATGTTGACTTTTTAAGAAAAGCTTTGACTCGACAATCATCATGCTTAGAGTGGGAATCTGAAAATACCCTTTTAAGGGTTTGTTACCCACATAAATACCAACTTGTAGGTACTTTCAATTCGAGAAATGACTGAGTAATTTCCGTTTAATCTCAAAGTCAAACTTAATTCACAGTTGTTTGACTTTTGATTAAATAACTAAGCTAGAACGAATTAGAGAGGGTTAGGAATACTTACAACAGCCTTAATTACGATTATGGATCATTAGAAAGCCTGAGTTTGATCAGAGATCTTCAGAATTGTGAATGTAAGTGGAGTAACAAGTGAACTCATCACCTATTTATACTTTTCGGGACTTCGTATGATCGCGACAAGTGTCGGGGACATGAAATCAGATTAGGACAGGTGTTAAACCACCTTTCAAAACCTGTGGGCAGCCCCTAGACTCAAGTTGATGGTATTAGAACTAATTTGCACATGAAGACAGCTGGAAACAGGTTGCAATCTGCTGTTTGCACGACTGACCAGGCCACGCGGCCCGCGTAGAGGGCACAGCAGATTCACGCGGCCCGCCTGACAGGTCTGGTATGCACAAAACAGTTTAAAAATCGACAGAATTGGTCCCTGCCAGCTTATACGGCTATTTTAAGCACGTTCAAGGCCCGTTAACCTCGTATAAAGGCCCCACTATGATGTTTAAATATAGGGGACCTGAAACATGTTCAAAAACATGTCGGACAACGGTTTGTTTGGCCGTATGGTCACGATATGCGTCGAATTACGACGAAACACGGACGGATGCTAAAAACGAACCAAACGACGCGACGAAAGGGATTTTATCAAGGCAATCACTAAAATAAAATATTTTAGTGCTTACATAAATTTTTGGGTGTCCGGGGATATTCAGAATGCAAGATATGCGCAAAAGTGCAAACTTGTGCACTTTTTGACACTTTTAGTCCCTGCATGACCTTAAAGTTTATTTTTGCGCACCAAACACCTCTAAGCCTGAATATAAGCTATAGAAATGATAATTAGGCCATGTTTAACTCATGGACACTTTCCGGAAGGTCCGATACCATACGAATCGCCATAGTCTTACAGTTTGACGCAAATAGTCCTTAAATTGCGCAAAATAGCGTGAAATACCGATTAATGTTATTTAAGCCTTCCATGACCCATATTTATCCTTACCAAGCATATACTTAAATATTAATGCGCTCTCGCTCGCTTAGATGGTCACCGAAAGGCATAGATTCAAAAGTTGACGCTTTAGGCCCCTCTATTGCGTAAACTTGCGCATTACAATATTTAATAGCATTGAAGCCTCATCTAATCCATATTAGGCATTCTTGAAAGTATTATTAAACATCACGATGCTTCGGGTTCGCTAAAAGGTCATTCAGAGGTATAATTAAACATATTGACACTTTTAGCCCCTCTAACTTGCAAAGTTGCGCGTAACTTTACTTATAGGCATAAAAACCTTAGATGGCCATCATTTGGCATTCCCGAGAGTATAATTAAATATTATTAAGCTCCCGGTTTGTTAGAAGGTCACTCAGAGGTAAGAATTAACATGTTGACGCTTTTAATCCCTTTATTGCGCAAACTTTCAATTAATTACGCAAACGACTACACTTATTCATCAAGTGGCATATTTGGGAATATAAACATCGTGAGAGGTTATTTGGAACTTATTTTAGGTATGCTAACACTTCCAGTCCTTTTATTATCAAAGTTTTCGATTTTTCGAAAAACTAGTCCCTTAAATTCAACATCGGACTTTATTAGGGTTTATTACACGTGTCAATATATCATTGGACATGATTTTACGAGGTGTTACATCCTCACCCCCTTAAAAGAAATCTCGACCTCGAGATTTGCTAAAATGCTGGAAGTACCTTTTGTCACATAACGGACTTACCTTCTATAGCATATCTGGAGTCTCTCCAAACTCCCAATTTGACCTCTATATAATAGGTTCATGCATCCTTTTTGAGGTTTCCTATCCTGGCGATCCGCATTCGATACAGGTTTATCATTATATCACAAGTCCGCCAACCGTTATATGATAGCGCTTCTTGACTTATTGGCGAACATATCCTTTAATCCTTAGGGTGTAATACATTGCGAGCTCCACCAAGCTCTTTAGATAGGTTTTAGCTCATAAGTTATTTTATCTCGATATATTCGATTACTTCGAACGATTTCATATATTCAGAGCTTACTAGCCTGACAATTAATCGATTGGCACACCTTTCCAGGGTGATATCTTTTGTTGAACCTTATTTCTTAACAGGAACATAGGAGGTTTGCTATTTCCATGAATCCTTGATTCTCTGGCGAATACTAACAACTTATAGATGGTTATGGAATTGCCCGATCTTATTCGTTGTTTCCAAGGCAACTTTCAGGTCCTGATAATTGGACTTACCAATTTTCTGTCTAACAATAGATGGTTAACATCCCATTTATACAAGGTCTCCCAAGGAGCAGCCTTGATACTTATATAACAACTATTATAGAAAAACTGATCTTAAGGTGAGATGGTTATTCCAATCACTACTTAAAACTAATCTTAAGGGATAGCTAATCCCTTCGGTCAGTCGAATAAATCGACGATCCTGGGCGGCTGATGGAAATTCTTAATTGTTGCCTAATTAGGGTTGCGGTAATCAATGCATAAGCAAAATGAACCGTCTTTCTTACTTACTATATTGAATCCTCATATTATTGAGTTAGGCTATATGAATCCTCTATTTTAAAACTTACTTAATCAGGGTTTCGATTTATCCAATGATGGTACCAGCTGTCTTGGAGATTTCATATTGACACAGCCCTAAATGGGATATAAATCTTAACCCTACTTGCCTCTCCGGAGGTATCAGGGTATTCTTAGGAGAAGATGACTAAGATACTAGGAGGTTATAGAGACTTTCCATATCTCAGGCTCCAGTTTATCCATCATTGCTTGAGTCAAATAAATGACACATTCATGTTATAAGTCCACGAATTCCTTAATCGGGAATATTTGCATGAAAACTTCCATTTTGGATATCTTCTTTGAATACCATTAGTTGACTTTCGTACCATATGACCATCGGGATATCTTTGTGGTCCCATGCATTAAACCTCCATACTGATCAGGCATGGAAGTAATCTATGGAACATATTAAGATACACAAATCCCCATATGGCGCTTTTATCATACCGTCTGGTATTCGCAATCGATTGAGATCAAGGAGATTACACTGTATATGTCGACGCACTTCCTCTGTAGAGAAGATACTTCAAAAATTTACGGCTGAAGGTTTCTGATGGGGACAGAAGAAATGGTTCTTACGATTTTTCTTGTAAGTTTTACCTTACACTTAATATCTGGGGTTCTTACGGGATATTTTCTAAAAGTTTGCTAAGCTTATGGTTTTATGAGAAACTTATCAGTACCTGAACCCAAACGAAATTCTCAGTACTAAAAATCACAATAGGGGATTTATCTAATATCATTATTAATGTGAACTGTCTCTAATCATTTATCAGGAGGGTTAAACGCCTCTATTCTTAATCCTTTTAAACTCAGCTACAGAATCTTTAACAATTTCGGGGCAGTCTTAGCTTTGACTGGTTATTTCTAAATCCATATAACGCGAGTAGCTGAGGTAGATCCATAATGGATTTATGACAAGCCGACTTTGAACCTTAATGTGCCCTCTTATCGCCGGTGCTAACCACCAATAACTATTGCATTAAGCTTAGGCTTTGGGTAATTGGAATAAGGTACTATCTCAGCCAATGGATTAAAATCTGTGACATACTGTCGACAGTCTAAACTTTTGTGGTGAGAGTCAGAAAATTCTTATTCCATCTTTTTCCATTTCGATGCGAATAATAGATATTTCTAATAAGGTCCTTAACACTTGGTCCATCCCATAGTGTATAGGAGAATCTTTCTTGTGGACTTCATTAATGTCCTTATTAATTAAGGGTATTACCATCGAATGGCTGTGATGCATACCTCACAGTGTTCTTTTCAACGTAACCACTGATACACCTAATGGTTTCTACTTCATCAGTTAATTTCCTACAATCGATGGCTCCTTTTTACTTATTGAAGTCTCTGGACTTCCCCGAGACGAAGTACTTTTAAGTACATCCAAAAAGAATGGGCTCCTTGCCATTTATGTTTTTGCTGGGTTTATTCTTCGCATTTGAAGTGCGAATAAAGTTTTTCTCATGAGGAGCGACATGTGTTTTAGAGCAAACAGCAAACAACATTCAGCTTCTCGATCCTTTTCATGGCTCTTCTCCCAGCCTTTCTAATGGCTGCGCTAATTACCGATTTGGGGATTAACTCCATTAATATTGAAGTTCACTCTTGATGCACCGTTAACATTTGTCGCATCTCTAGCATTGCGACTGTTGTTTGTCTTATATGAGTTTTCCATACTCGAATCTTTTGGTATTAAATGCCAAATGTAACAATTTGTGTGCATTTCAACAGCTAGTCATTGCTCTGATGACTTATCATACATTAACCATGGTATTATTAAACCATATAAACATTCCTAAGGAGTGTTATTTGCTTGAACATCAATCATATTCAGCCTAAGACACAAAAGGATCATTAATGGCCTTTAGGGTTTTTACCGAGTCCGTTACCCTTTTAACAGGGGATTAAAATGTCCCAGCTGTCTTTGGCATATAGATGATTTTAAATAGCTCGAATGCTTGCCATAATGGCTTTCTAAAATATGAAACATTAGTCTGTCAGGAAGGACATAAATAATCATATGGCACGAAGGCCTTGTTGCATAGGACGTTATAAGATATGGCAACAAATGCCTGTCATAGAGGACATTAATTTATAAACCGCGATCTTATTTAGATTAGGGGTTTTAAGATTTGAATCTAGTTCTTCACCGTTGGACAGGGAGTCATAAGCTACCATTGTCGTCGTCTTGAAAGGCGATTTATTTTGGCACATAGGCAAATCCTAGGACATCATTAATGGATGTTTACATATGTACATATCTGTATATATATAATTATCATCATTGAGTATACCAGTCATGCTCTTATCTATCTCATAGACTTTAAGGCTTGGGCATTGCCTATCACCTTCGTCGACGTACCTTAATGGTCATATTTGACAATGTCTCTAATGGACAATCTAATATATAACCCGTGGGTGATATAGATCTTATCAGTGATTCAGGATAACGCCACGAAGGGTGGTACAATAAACACACTTATATATAGGAAGTACCAGCAGCGTATCCACCATGTGTTTATTGTATTACTCTAGTTTCGTTATCTAAATCACCGTCAAGATGCATATAATCATAACCATTGAGTCGGATAGTACTTCTTAAAATCCCCTTATGAAGATAGGAAGGCCCAAGACTGTACTTCAAATATCCTATAAAATAGTATGATCATCGTATCAGATGATATTAGTCAGGATCGCACTCATCATATAGACTGTTAGGGTTGGGTATAACCCACCACTTTGAACAGGGGACCATAAAGACCACCACTAGCCTTATCCAATCTCAAATAGAACAAAAATTATAGCCCGTAGGCTTTTCATCACTAGGGATGTTAATATTATGGTGACCATACTGATGATACTGGTCAGGATCGTATTGATCATATAGACTATGGGATTTGAGCATAGCTCATCCCCTTGGGCAAGGAATTATAAAAGATTACGATTGCCTTGTCACTATTGGACAATATATTATATCCCGTAGGCAAAATATCACTAAGGGATGTTAAATAATATGATCATCATATTAGATGATATTAGTCATGATCGCATTGATCTTATAGACTATTATGTTTGGACCTAGTCCAATATTTTTAGACAGGGAGTCGTAGACCACAACCGTCGTGTTGTCTTATTGGGCAACAAGTTTAGCACGTAGGCACTTCATCACTAACGGATGTTTATAATATGATCATTTTATAGGATGACATAAGCCATGATTCCTAATTGCTAGGCTAGGCAAGAGAATTTGAAGAATCCAATATAAGGATGACTGTTGTGATTTTTCGAATCACATTTGTCAAGAGTGCTAACACGTTCTTAGGTGTTAACAAGGACCTGAATCCCTTGAGTAGATTTCACCATCTTGGCCACGAAGGCTAGGTCTCACCTTTAAGATTCTTTTTAAAATGCATACTGACAGGGAAGGAAGGATATTTATTTTATTCAGGATTTTTGTCATAAACCCTAATTTATAAGTTAATAATAGCACAAATGGCCTAGTCGCGTAGACCAGTTAGATTTTTAAGCCATGATTTCAGAGAATCGTGGAATTAAGGTTTGAATCAAAGTTCATTACCTTTTCCTGACAGGGAGCGGTAGGCTACCACTGCCTTTAGTCTTATAGGACATTAACTGTAGCCTGTAGGCACTTCCCTTATAAGGGATGTTTATTACGGGATTGCCCCTTAGGGAAATTCATTAATCATGGTAAGCAGAGACCATATTTGGTTAATTTTTCAATCATACTTCAGATTTCTATAATAATTTATCCTAATTATAAAACAATAACAGTTTTATTTGTGGCACAAAAGGCCTAGTCACATGGACAATTTAATTTATAAGTTACGATTTCAGAGAATCAAAACATGAAGGTTTGAACCTAGTTCATTACCTTTCTCTGACAGGGAGTTATCGCTACCACTGTCTTTTGGCTCATATGGAAATAAGCAGGGCCCTTAGGCACTATATTACCACGTATGGTAAAAATATGATCATCTTAATTGATGACCTAAACCCATGATTCAGAGATCATAAGATTGGGTTAGGAATCTTTAGAAAGATCCTTTTATAAAAAGTGACGTGTGTGATTTTAATGGATCATGTCTGCCAGGAGTGTTAACATGTTTTCAGATGTTAATAGGGATAAGAATCTTTTAAACAGGTCTTACCATCTTGGCTCGGTCTTATAATTGACCTGAAGGCTAGGTTTCAATCTTAAGATTCTTAGTTTATAATTAGCGCAGAACAATTTTAAATTGAAATGTTAATAAGGATCTGAATCTAAATTGAGGAACTGCCATCTTGGCCGGGTCTTAATATGACACGAGGCTAGGCCTTGTCCTTTTAGATTTTGCCATTTTATTATAATGGTAGATCTTGCAAAAGGAATGTTATTTTAATTTATTTCATATATTATATTCATATATATTGAATAAATGAAATTTGATAAAGCATTCCAATGATTCTAAAAATACTGAATTGCCCAAAAAGGGACTTAAAAGAAATGATGTTGTCTTCAAAGAGACTGAAAGATAAAAATGTCCTTACAAGGACTTACTAAGGAAACGAACTTCAGCAAAATGAGTTTCTTCTTTATTTCATTTCTGAATGCCTTCTTATCGGTTGTACATTAATCCTAGTCGCAATACGAAGCTCGGCCTTTCCTGGGCTTCAAATGGGGAGAAATTTCACTACAACTCCTTGCTTGGCGACATGCTAAAATATATATAATTGAAAGTAACAATCCTCTGAATAGAGTCGAGAGTATTCCTATGTTAAGTCTAGACTCGGAAGGTCAAAGAATGTGCTATCGTGTCATTGAGATTAAACACAAAAAGCTAGTGTTTAATTCACTCAATGTTGGCTCTGATACCAACCTGTCACACCCCTAATTTTCCACGTGTCACCGGTGGGCCCGGTGGGGAGTATAGTGACGTAGTTGGCATCATCATGGACAAACAACACAATATATAAATGCACAGCGGAAGCAAGAGATAAATGTAATACAAACCGATATATAGTAATATCAAGTATTACCCACGGAATGCAAAGGATCCACAGGCGGATCAAAATAAAATAAGATATTGTTCAACAGATTTATTGTCATCCAAGCTTGCGAGACTTATTGTGGACGCTCTAGAAGACAGCCAGCCTATTACGTGTAGTACCTGCACTTAACCTTTTGGGAAAATACGTCAGTTTACACTGGTAAATACAATTTAACTGACTCATTTTGAAAATGATTGAAAATTGATTTAAATGCACATGGCATAAAATATTTTTATAACTTGGGATAATTATGCAATATAATCTTGTAAGGGATTTACATGTTACTTCGCGTTCAGTAGCCCGATCCGTAGACCGGGTTAAAGATTAATAGACACACCACAATATAGAGTTATACACTGACGGGTGTACGCCTACACCCCGTGCTCAGGTCGTGGCCATCTCGTAAGATGATGCCAAGGATATCCGGGACATGGTCATTAACCCCCCAAAGGCTTCAAGCAATAAAACACCTTCAAAACAGGGTCATCTCAATAAATTTAACCACTATTCGATTAAAGAATTCAATGCCGGACCAAGCGGTATATTATATACCGTACCCCAAGCCCGTATAGGGAAAATAAGTTAAAAGTATTTACCTTGGTAAGTATGAATCACAATTAGCAAGTGAAGGTAGCTTTTACTGGGTCTCCTATTCTGGAACAAAGGTTTATAATAACCTATTAGATTTCTAACGGGTCTTTATTTAAGCCTAAGCTTAGACCGGTTAGTTTTAAGGACGATACGGTTCAAGCGCACGATTAAGCGAAGACCGGATAGAATGTGATTTAGAACCGACAAGTTTGGATACTTGTATAATATGGGTATGCTAAATACATTCCGGCTTTTGAGACAAAAATGATAATGTTTGACCCGTTTCGGTCAATTTATGCAAACTAGTTACATAACCCGAACCGAACGCTAAAAGAGCGTTACGGGTATCCACAAGAGTCATATGTAAGTTCCCTGGGATAATATGCTTTAAATATGTCATAATATCAGCAAGTTGTTCTATTATGCCCCGAATGAATTTAAATTCAATTTATGCCTTATAAGGGCATTTTGGTCATTTAAAAGATTATAAAAGAGTTAAATTTGAAATCTGAGTTACAGGTCTGATTTATACAGTAAATACACTTAATTTTACATGTTATAACAGTAGGGTATGACCCATATATGAAACTTATCATTTAAAATCGAACTATGCACCTTAGGGGTATTTTGGTAATTTCACAAGGGCTTAAATGGTCAAAACTGGAAACCTGAGTTCAAAAACTTATATTTACTGTTATTTTATAAAAGTATGTTAAAAACATCAGTAGATATAACCCTTGTACGCTTAATATGGTTATAGTGCATACTAGGCGTTAAAAACGCTTAAAAAGGCGATTTAGAGCCGTTTCCGGGTTTTCAAAAGAAAGCTGATATTTTTATATTTCCAGAATGCTCAAAATAATTTATTTAACAAACAAAATCAGTAGAAAAAGGTTTGGGGTCAAAAAGATCTATAAAACTCATTTTATGGCCAAAAAGGTCAAAACCGGTATTAACCGAATTAAACTTAGAGACCTATGATATGATCAGCCAAAAATTAAATAAAAATCTTCAAAAATCCCAAAATATTATATAACATCAGTGGGTAAAAAGTTTGGTATCAAAAAGTAGGCTTAAATAGGTTATATGCTAATTACGCCGTTTATTTAACATAAAGCTTTCAAATTACGATATCGGGCATAACTCTTAATCTGGACCTCAAACTGATATCAAATTTTTGGTGCAAGTTTATAAATCAGTAATAAAGGTTTCTACTCTTTCACTTTTTCAAAAATCGCGTTTTATAGCAAAAAGGGCAAAATAGTCATATTTAAGCATAAACCGGTAACATGCATATGAATCGGATAAGTGTTGAATCAAGTTGTAAAATCTCAGAGAGTTACACATATATAAAAATGGTCCAAAATAAGCTCTAATGCAGATCTCAAACATGCATGCACGGATCCGAGTCGAGAGTCAAAGAAAAAGTCATTTTATAAGACTTTCGGTTCCGATCCGGGTTTATACTAAAAATTGTCGAGTTGATCATGATAAAACACGTTCTTACTTTATTTACAAAGTTATTTTGATGATCAAACAGGTTGCATGTGATCTACACTGTTAATTATGCTAAATTTTGCAAAAACCCATTCTGTTGACTTTTTAAGAAAAGCTTTGACTCGACAATCATCATGCTTAGAGTGGGAATCTGAAAATACCCTTTTAAGGGTTTGTTACCCACATAAATACCAACTTGTAGGTACTTTCAATTCGAGAAATGACTGAGTAATTTCCGTTTAATCTCAAAGTCAAACTTAATTCACGGTGGTTTGACTTTTGATTAAATAACTAAGCTAGAACGAATTAGAGAGGGTTAGGAATACTTACAACAGCCTTAATTACGATTATGGATCATTAGAAAGCCTGAGTTTGATCAGAGATCTTCAGAATTGTGAATGTAAGTGGGGTAACAAGTGAACTCATCACCTATTTATACTTTTCGGGACTTCGTATGATCGCGACAAGTGTCGGGGACATGAAATCAGATTAGGACAGGTGTTAAACCACCTTTCAAAACCTGTGGGCAGCCCCTAGACTCAAGTTGATGGTATTAGAACTAATTTGCACATGAAGACAGCTGGAAACAGGTTGCAATCTGCTGTTTGCACGACTGACCAGGCCACGCGGCCCGCGTAGAGGGCACAGCAGACTCACGCGGCCCGCCTGACAGGTCTGGTATGCACAAACAGTTTAAAAATCGACAGAATTGGTCCCTGCCAGCTTATACGGCTATTTTAAGCACGT
Source organism: Helianthus annuus (assembly GCF_002127325.2). Taxonomy (NCBI): domain Eukaryota; kingdom Viridiplantae; phylum Streptophyta; class Magnoliopsida; order Asterales; family Asteraceae; genus Helianthus; species Helianthus annuus. The sequence goes on along the minus strand of NC_035447.2, from coordinate 36,809,687 downwards.
TCAAGGCCCGTTAACCTCGTATAAAGGCCCCACTATGATGTTTAAATATAGGGGACCTGAAACATGTTCAAAAACATGTCGGACAACGGTTCGTTTGGCCGTATGGTCACGATATGCGTCGAATTACGACGAAACACGGACGGATGCTAAAAACGAACCAAACGACGCGACGAAAGGGATTTTATCAAGGCGATCACTAAAATAAAATATTTTAGTGCTTACATAAATTTTTGGGTGTCCGGGGATATTCAGAATGCAAGATATGCGCAAAAGTGCAAACTTGTGCACTTTTTGACACTTTTAGTCCCTGCATGACCTTAAAGTTTATTTTTGCGCACCAAACACCTCTAAGCCTGAATATAAGCTATAGAAATGATAATTAGGCCATGTTTAACTCATGGACACTTTCCGGAAGGTCCGATACCATACGAATCGCCATAGTTTTACAGTTTGACGCAAATAGTCCTTAAATTGCGCAAAATAGCGTGAAATACCGATTAATGTTATTTAAGCCTTCCATGACCCATATTTATCCTTACCAAGCATATACTTAAATATTAATGCGCTCTCGCTCGCTTAGATGGTCACCGAAAGGCATAGATTCAAAAGTTGACGCTTTAGGCCCCTCTATTGCGCAAACTTGCGCATTACAATATTTAATAGCATTGAAGCCTCATCTAATCCATATTAGGCATTCTTGAAAGTATTATTAAACATCACGATGCTTCGGGTTCGCTAAAAGGTCATTCAGAGGTATAATTAAACATATTGACACTTTTAGCCCCTCTAACTTGCAAAGTTGCGCGTAACTTTACTTATAGGCATAAAAACCTTAGATGGCCATCATTTGGCATTCCCGAGAGTATAATTAAATATTATTAAGCTCCCGGTTTGTTAGAAGGTCACTCAGAGGTAAGAGTTAACATGTTGACGCTTTTAATCTCTTTATTGCGCAAACTTTCAATTAATTACGCAAACGACTACACTTATTCATCAAGTGGCATATTTGGGAATATAAACATCGTGAGAGGTTATTTGGAACTTATTTTAGGTATGCTAACACTTCCAGTCCTTTTATTATCAAAGTTTTCGATTTTTCGAAAAATTAGTCCCTTAAATTCAACATCGGACTTTATTAGGGTTTATTACACGTGTCAATATATCATTGGACGTGATTTTACGAGGTGTTACAAATTTGGTAACAAAATCCATTGTTATCAATTCCCATTTCCAAACTGGCATTTCTAATTGATGTAACAAACCTGAGGGTTTCTGGTGTTCAGCTTTGACTTGTGAGCAAGTTAAACATTTAGAAACATAAGCTGCTATATCCTTTTTCATTCCTATCCACCAGAAATTTTTCCTTAAATCCTAGTACATTTTATCACTTCCTTGATGTATCGTATATTTAGATTTATGAGCTTCTTCTAATATACGGTGACGTAGGTTTCCTAATTTAGGTATCTACGTTCTCTTTTTATGGAATCTCCAAATTCCATCTATTCCTTGTTCTAATTCCTTAATCATTCCTTTTAATTTTTCAGTATCTTCCTTGATTACTGATTCTTGTGCTTTTCTAATCTGATCGTTTAAATCTACTTGTAGATTTATTTTAAGAGAACGTACCCTTTTTCGCTTTTCGTGATACTTTCGACTTAAAGCATCAGCTACTACATTGGCTTTTCCTGCATGATACTGAATATCACAATCATAATCACTAAGCATTTCCATCCAGCGTCTTTGTCTCATATTCAGCTCTTTTTGCCCGAAAACATATCTTAAACTTTTATGGTCTGTGAATACGTTAAATTTACTACCATAAAGCTAATGTCTCCAAATCTTAAGAGCAAAAATTATGGCTCCTAGTTATAGATCATGGGTTGAATAATTTTCTTCATGATTCTTAAGTTGTCTAGATGCGTAGGCTATGACCTTTTGACGTTGCATCAACACACATCCGTAACCTAACTTAGAAGCGTCACAAAAGACTACAAAGTCCTTCAGTTCCTTCTGGTAACGCTAGTATAGGTGCATGGGTCAATCTTTGCTTAAGGATTCTAAAGGCTTCTTCTTGTTTTGGTCCCCATTCAAACTTAACAGATTTACAGGTTAACTTAGTTAAAGGAATGGCTATTCTAGAAAAATCCCGAATAAATCTTCTATAATAACTGGCCAATCCTAAGAAACTTCTAACCTCGGTTGGTGACTCAAGGGTTTTCCATTTGGTAATTTCCTCGATCTTTGTTGGATCCATATGGATTCCTTCATGGTTAACTAAATGTCCAAGAAATTGTACCTGTTCTAAACAAAACTCGCACTTTGAAAACTTAGCGTAAAGCTTTTCCTTTCTTAATAGACTTAAAAGTAAGTGCAAGTGCTTTGCATGCTCCTCTTTGCTTTTAGAGTAAATTAGAATATCATCTATGAAGATAATTATGAATTTATCCAAATATGGCTTACATATTCGGTTCATCATGTCCATAAATGCGGCTGGGGCATTGGTTAAACCAAATGGCATGACAGTAAATTCATAATGACCATACCTTGTTCTAAATGCGGTTTTAGGAATGTCCTCCTGTACCTTTAATTGATGATATCCTAATCTTAAATCGATTTTAGAGAAAAATCGAGCTCCTTGAAGTTGATCGAACAGATCATCGATCCTTGGCAATGGATACCGATTCTTAATCGTGACTTTGTTCAATTCATGGTAGTCAATGCACATACGCATTGATCCGTCCTTCTTTTTAACAAACAATATTGATGCTCCCCATGGCGATGAGCTTGGCTGTATGAATCCTTTCTCCAACAATTCGTCTAATTGTTTTTTTAGTTCCTGCATTTCAGCGGGTGCCAAACGATAAGGTGTTTTGGCAATCGGTGCTATCCCTGGTAGCAGATGGATTCTGAATTCAACTTCCTTGTCTGGCGGTAGCCCTGGCAATTCTTTTGGAAAGATATCTGAAAACTGGGACACTACTGGAATGTCTTTTAGTTCTTTTCCTTTAGTGTTAGTGATTATAGAAATCAAATACACTATAGATCCTTTTCTTATATAACTTGCAGTTTTCATCATAGAGATGAATTTAGTGGATCTAGATGGCTTATCTCCTTTAATTGTGATCTTTTCACCCCTTGGTGATTTTACTTGAATTGACTTTTGATCACATAAAATACTGGCTTTATTAGCTATTAACCAATCCATTCCTAAGACGACATCAAATCCTGCCAGATTCCTTGGGTAAAGGTTTGCAATAAACTTTTGATTAAAAATTTCTATTCTTGCTCCCTGCAAGATTTCAGAAATCCTAATGGTTTCTCCATTTGTTGTCTCTACTAGACATTCTTGTGGCAGTTTAGTTAATGACTGATTTAGGAGTTTGCAAAACGACGTATTAATAAAACTTTGGTTTGCACCAGAGTCAAATAATACTTTAGCAAAAATATCATTAACTAAAAACGTACCAGCTATGACGTCTGGAATCATCTTGGCTTCATCTGCAGTTAGAACAAATGCTCTAGCATTTTTAGTGTTCTTGTTGTTTGCCTTTGGAGCTAACTTCGGACAGTTTGGCTTGATATGACATTTTTCTCCACAGTTGAAGCACATTCCATTACTGGTTTTCCTCCTGCAATCTTCTTCCTTGTGTCCTGTTGCCTTACAGTAATTACAGTGAGTGGAGCATTTTCCAAAATGCTTTTTCTTGCAGTTTCTGCAGTACAATGCAGAGGTAGAACCTACATTCCTACGGTTGGAATTCCCAGAAAGGAATTCTTGAGTAAGCCTTTGGGATAGGTTTCTCCTCTGGTCTTCTTCTCTAGTTCGCACTAGTTCATCAGTCAAGGTATTGGCTAGTTCTACACCTTCTTCTATGGTTTGAGATCTAGCTGCCTTGACTTCATGTCTAATTTCTCCGATTAATCCCCAGATATAACAGGAGATTAATACCGGCTCAGGTGATGCAAGGGTTGGTACTATTCTAGCATATTCAAAGAATGTGGTAGTATAACCCTTACTATCTACCCCGGTCATCCTAAGGTTCAGAAACTTATTTGCTATCTGTTCCTTTTCATTGGGAGGGCAGAACTTTCTTTCTACCATATTTTTAAACTCCTCCCATTCCATGTTGTAAACCCTATCACTTCCTCTTGACTGGAGGATAGTGTTCCACCATTATAAGGCTGAATTCTTAAATAAATTAGAAGCAAACATTACCTTATCTTCTTCAGCACACTTGCTTATTTTCAGAACAGCCTCAGTTTTCTCTATCTAGCGTAGAGCTGCATTGGGTCCTTCATTGCCCGAGAATTCTATTGGTTTTCAAGACCAGAATTCTTTGTAAGAACAACCATACGACATGGTTCTTCTTCTTTTGGGAATGGGCGCTTGAAGTACGGGTCCATTGTTCACACTGTGTTCTGGTTCAGTTGGTCGCTTACTGCTATGCTTACTTTTATTATTCGCTTCTTGAACCGTTTGAATAATAAATGGCATTGCATCTATAATTCCTTGTGCCACTATATGCTGAACGACACTATTATCCATTTGGTTCCCATTGTTGTTCGGATTCTCATTATTCAGATTATCATTATTTGAGTGGTTGTCGTTCTGGATATTATCATTCTGGTTTTCCTGATTCACTTCGTTATCCATCTGAATTTTAAACAATTACCACATGTTAATATCACAAATAATATTTGAATATAGCCAATCACATGACACGCACTTTTAGTCAAAAGCGTCGAGCATTGCGACTTTTACTCTATTCATATATTATTTATCTATTACACACCAGTACTGAAATTAAAATTAGAATACCGACTGAAATGTAAAGCTACAATACTAGTAGTATGCATCCGTAGTTTTTTTTTTCTAACACATACACACATATATTATTGTTATATGATATTATATTATTATTACTACCGTTCCCACCATCACATTCATGGATATGGATTCATCCAAAAATCCATATTGCGTTCGTCGTATTTCCATACGAGACGCTCTCCCACCTGTCGCATTCTCTCACTGCTTTCTAAAATTTCCTCGCCGAAAGTCCTAAGTTCTTGTACGTTTTCTGCACTCATTGGGGGTGCAGGTTCTAGGACTGGGTTTGGAATCTGGGGTGCGGGTTCCTGGTATGGAGGTATAGGGGCCTGGTATGGGTAGGGATTTTCTAAGATCTCCCTAATGTATGCATCACTAACGTTATAGGGATCTAGAGGATCTAAACCTGGGTAGGCTCCTAAGTTGGGTATTGGCACATTTTCCTGTATCGGGTAACGTTGCACATAGTCCCTAACATCGTCCCACCAGGGGTCGTAATCGTTTGGGTCTAGGGGATTTGGTGCAGGTACCCTAGGTATCTCCTCCGGGTTGAAATCATGCATTTCTACTTGATTTCCAAGGTTTTCTATTTCCATGGGTTGATCAGGAATTGGTGGTTGTGGTTGGGGTGCTAGCATTTGCTCCAGGTTTGGGTCAGCTGCAGTGGTTGCTAAAATATGGATATTGGCTATACCCCTATTAAGCGTATCCTGGGCATATGCATCGGTTTCTCTTTTAGCTGCGGCTAACACTCGCTGTTCCTGCAACTTTTTCATACGTTTCTACGCTCGTGTGCTCCCCTACTGAACCATCCCCTCTTTTTATGAGGAAATGGCTCTTCAGATTGAGCCTTAGATACAAAGATTCCTTCTTCCGTATCAGCAGAATACCCCGAGAGGGCAGGCTGAGAAGAGGAGGTGCCTTCGCTCCTAGGCAAACCAGACAATTGATGATACGCGTCAGATGGTCCTTGGTCGCTCATACTGTAAACTAACAGATAGTCAGATAACACATAACAAGAAAATACAATTATGCACGTATTTTTGTAATTTATTTCCTAACACTTTGAATTTTGATGTCAGCAGAACACTTCTGTGGCTGAATCAGTGGCATAGCTCTGATACCACCTTCTGTCACAACCCCCGATCCCTATTTCCCAGGAACGGGCGGCCGCGAGCTAGTTTTGGTGGTATCACGTTATTAACCAATTTGGCAGCGGGAATCTTCATCAGGACCGTAGTTAGGAAATATGTTATCAGAGTAAACCACCACATTTTATAATATTAAACACATGGGAAAAACCCAAGTTTTCAGTATACACACTTTTATAGGAATAAATCCTATTTTATTTAACAAAGCATCTATTTTATTCTTAGGTAACTTTATTGCCACTTTTCCAAGCCTTCAGTGTTGTCCAGCTGGCTTCTATTTGGCTTTCACATTTTGTTACCTGAAACGCTTTTTAAAAACATTTTGTCAGTGGGAAATACTGGTGAGTGAATCCCAGTTTAATCAAGTTTAAGTAAAACCATTTCACAGTGTACAGTATTGAGGGCGATCCCGCAATTACATTTGTTTCCAAGTTATACCAATTATCACCCGTCGATACTGTCAGACCTGACTTGTGGAAATGTTACTCCTTGACCCGGTGGTAACAAATTTTGTATACAAAACCCCAACATACCCACGATAATTGTATTCTTACAAATACTCAATAACTGTTATTCGCATGGAAAGGTATTTAAGGTTTTGTAAAACAATTAACAAAAGGTTTACAAAAAGTGGATCAACTCACATTGCTGTTTTAGGGTTTTCAGTAAGGATTTCCTGGGAATAATCTATAAATTACACAAATGCACGTGTGTTAGTATAATAACCCATTTTAACATTAGTAATACCCTCCCCGAGACGGCATTCCAACGACTACGTCGGGCAGAACCACGACAGCCGTTACGGAACCCTAGATCAATCGGGCAAAGTATCTAATACGTCTCTAGGGGTTATAATACTTACATCGTAGCAGAACGCCGCTATTTAGGGGGTATTAGACTCGGGTATAAAGCCCACTATTCAGAATTTAGAGAGAGATTCGAAAGAAATGAACGAAACAGACTGAAGGCCGATGCGTTCTATTTATAGGGCCTGATTCTGTGTTTCTCGCGGCCCGCGTAAATGTACGCAAGGGCTTACGCAGCCTGCGTGGCCTAGGGGTCTAGGCTGTAGCTGGTCCGGGTCATGAATAGGCTCAAAACGCGTCGAACACGTGGCCGCACCGGGGCTCGCCTGATCATCAAGCTGTCGCGGCCCGCGTAGACCTTAAGGGTCCTTTACGCGGCCCGCCTAAACTTAAATTTTCAATTTTTATTTATTTTTAATACTGTTTTATGTATTTGAGGCCCGTTTTCGCATATAGGGTGTATTTACAGACATATTAGGATATTTTACATATTTTAGGATGTCGGAAAAATAATCGAGGGTGTCGGTTTACGTTAGGGTTGTTATATGCCCTTTAGTCTGACCAACGCACCCGTTGTGTTCATGGACCTTATGAATCGTGTGTGTAAACCCTATTTGGATCGTTTTGTGATAGTCTTTATTGATGATATTCTTATTTATTCTAAGTCTAAAGCTGATCATGCTCGCCATTTACGCCTTATGCTTGAACTCTTACGTGGTGAACGTCTGTATGCTAAATTTTCTAAGTGAGAATTTTGGATCGATGAAGTACAATTTCTTGGCCATGTCGTTAGTAAGCAAGGTATTCATGTTGACCCGTCTAAAATCAAAGCCGTGAAGAATTGGAGTACGCGAAAGTCTGCATCCGATATTCGTTCTTTTCTAGGATTGGCTGGTTATTACCGCCGATTCATCTCGGACTTTTCTAAGATCGTTGTACCTCTCACTTCATTGACCCAGAAAGAGAAACCTTTTGCTTGGGGTCCCGAGCAAGAGGAATCTTTTCAGACTCTTAAGACCCTTTTGTGTAATGCTCCTGTGCTTACCTTACCTCATGGAAATGACGATTTCGTGGTATATTGTGATGCCTCAAACCGTGGATTGGGTTGTGTACTCATGCAGCGGGACAAGGTTATCGCTTATGCTTCTCGTCAACTCAAGGTACATGAGAAAAACTATACTACTCATGATCTGGAGCTTGGTGCAGTTGTATATGCGTTAAAGATTTGGCGACACTACCTGTATGGTACGAAATGTGTGGTCTTCACCGACCATAAGAGCCTCCAACATATCTTTGACCAAAAAGAACGGAACATGCGACAGAGACGTTGGGTGGAACTACTTAACGACTACGACTGTGAAATTCGCTATCATCCCGGCAAGGCCAATATAGTGGCCGACGCTCTTAGTCGTAAAACTCATTTTAAGGCTATTCGTATCTCTAGTGTTCTCCATGCTTGTATTCGTGAATCTCAGTATTCGTCAACTGATGAAGGAAGTCTATCTGTTGAAGTTCTTGGTGCTAGCTTTAATCAACTCGAAACTAAATCTGATGGTCTTCAGTACTATCTCAATGGTGTCTGGGTGCCAGATCGCGATAGCCTTCGTGAGCTCATTATGAATGAGGCTCACAAATCTCGTTACTCTATTCATCCAGGTGCCGATAAGATGTACCAGGATCTGCGTATAACTTATTGGTGGCCTGGCATGAAGAAGGACATTGCTGTGTATGTTTCTAAGTGCCTCACTTGCTTAAAGGTGAAGGCTAAACATCAGCGTCCTTCTGGACTCTTAATTCAACCCAAAATCCCAGTTTGGAAATGGGATAGCATTGCTATGGACTTTATTACTAAACTACCTCGAACGCCTTCTGGTCACGGTAGTATCTGGGTGATTGTCGATAGTTTGACCAAATCGGCCCACTTCCTTCCTATTCGTGAAGATTATAAAGTGGAGAAACTTGCTCGAATCTATACTAATGAGATAATATGCCGTCATGGCATACCTCTTGACATAATCTCTGACCGTGATGGTCGTTTTACGTCGCGTATTTGGCAAACGTTTCAGTCCGCTATGGGTTCGCACTTGAATCTTAGCACGGCCTTTCATCCTTAGACGGATGGACAGACCGAGCGTACTATTCAAACCCTGGAGGATATGCTCCGTTCTTGTGTCTTCGACTTTGGTGGTAACTGGGATGTACATTTACCATTGATTGAGTTCTCGTACAACAACATCTATCATTCCAGTATTCAGATGGCTCCTTTCGAAGCTTTCTGTGGCCGCAAGTGCCGATCTCCTCTCAGCTAGCATGAGATTGGTGACAAGCAGTTTACTGGCCCTGAAATCATTCAAGAGACAACGGATTAGATTCTTTAGATCTGTGATAACTTGATCAAGGCTAGGAGCAGACAAAAAAACTATGCCGATGTTAGGCGTAAGCCTCTGGAATTTGGTGTTGGTAACCGGGTGCTTCTCAAGGTATCTCCCTGGAAGGGAGTAGTTCGTTTTGGTAAGAAGGGAAAGCTCGCTCCTCGCATTGCGGGTCCTTTCAAGATACTCGAAAGGATTGGCAAGGTGGCGTACACACTCGACTTGCCACAAGAACTAAACAACGTACATCCGGTGTTCCACGTGTCCAATCTACGTAAATGCCTAGCCGACGAGGGACTGCAGGTTCCCCTCGAAGACTTGCAAATAAATGAAGATGTGCAATTTGTGGAGAAACCGGTCGAAATCATGGATCAAGCTATCAAGCGTCTGAGGCGCAGCAAAATTCCCATTGTTAAGGTTCGTTGGGAAGGAAAGTGTGGCGCCAAATTCACTTGGGAATTGAAAAGTGATATGAAGGCCAAGTATCCGCAGCTCTTCGAGCAGTCTTCTTCTAAGATTTCGGGGACGAAATCTCCTAAAGGAGGGGAGACTGTAACGCCCAACGTCACTAAACTTTAGGCTTTTGTCAGATTTAGCCCCAAAACTTTATCTATTGGCAAGTCTAGTCCCTGTACTATATTAGAATGTCTAAATCTATGTTCTGGATGCCTAAATCTATATGTTTGGAATGTCTAAATCTATACTGGGAATGTCTAATTCTAGATACTCATTTGGTGCTTGACTCTTGAGACTCGCGAAGCTTGATTCTTGGTGGAATGAGAGACTGGAGTCTTGTCACTGGCGGAATCTACGAATCTTGGAAAACTTTTGGTGTTTATGATGTATTCTAGTTATTCTTTTACCAAATAATGTGGAACGCTTAACCTAACTCGCGAAACGAATCAAAGACGAGAACGCAGAAAGGATGGGACTGACCAAGCGGCAATTCGATCGGATGACCATCCGATCGGATAACCACCCGATCGGATGGCCACTCGATCGGCCCGCTATCCGATCCGTGCGCCACCCCCTTAATCTCCTCTCACACTATAATAGGCCTGTCACATCACCATTCTCACTGATGTGATAGCCTCACTCGAGCAGACGCACGCACACCACTTTTCTTCACTTTCTTGGCGATTTCGGTACGCCAGGCTAGATTCTTGTACCTTCTTGATCTACACTTCATTCTCTATGTGATTCACCTTTGAAATCACACTTTTCACCGTGAAATCTCTCGGATCTAAGCTCTTGAGGATGATATCATCACGGTGGTTTATACAAACTGCCATATGATGTCATTCCTGATAAGATCTAACTTGGATCTAAGGAATTTCAGGTGTTTTACACCAAATCTAAGCTAGACCTAGGATTTTTATAATAAAACTTAAGTTTTCTTCATCATCCATTCGATCTTATTACTTTAAACGGTGGAATCCGGGTATAAACGGATTATAGACTTGATAAATAGTCTAGAGTAGGTTGGAAACGGATTGTTTCCGGAGAAGACGACTGTGGAACGGATTCCGACATAAACTGTTGCAAACAGACGACTGACCGGACAGGGGTGATTCCCACCCGATCAGAACGGCTGTAAGATGATGAGTTTACTGTTGTCGCAATACGTACCGTGTCGTCTAGAAACTTAGAAGTTTACAAAGTGATAAGACGGGACAAGGACCACTCGATCGAGCGGCAACCCGATCGGATAGCCATCCGATCGGGTGACGCTTGTCTCCTAACTTTTTAAACACTTAGAAACTTTTCAGAAACTTCAAACTTTGGAAACCCCGATTGAGTGGCAACCCGATCGGATTGAACTGGTCGAGCAGCCACCCGATCAAGGTAACCAAAGCACTTAACCAGCAAACTTGAAACTTGGCACTTGGAATCGAGTGGAAACCCGATCGGATAGCCATCCGATCGGACAACCACCCGTTCCATTCACTCATTAGTCACCCGATCGGATAGCCATCCGATCGGACAGCCACCCGATCAAGTGACTGTTCCGACACTTTACGCAATCTCGTCATTTCTACCCGAACCTTATCTGTTGTAATCTAACCAGGCTTATTCTAAAAGAGCTCCCTTTGATCCAATAACAGTCTATACTGTTAAGCAATCACTGTGAGTATACTTGATCCCCTTTTGCTTTAAACTTTGGGATGTAACATGTATTCTATTAAGCTACGAAATTTGAGACTTTGCAAACTAAACTCTATCCTACGTGTATGTGAAACTTGTGCATTCTAGTATTCTATTTTGTGCTATGTGACATTTAATCCAGGGTGTGTAGTTCCGCCTTAACAATAGTAGCGCTATAGGAGGTGCACCTCTCCCATTATTCTCAGGGGGTATTGTTAGGAGGATTCTAGTTTACCTTGAGTCTTGGGTAAACACTAAAGCATCAGGATACTTGGGCTATCACTGCGTGGACTGCGACACTAGCACGGCTGAAACTATTTTTATTACTTACATTGTGGATATGAGTTGTTTTAACCTACTATGCTATTATTTAAACTTGTATACTCGCCGGTACATTTTTGTACTGACTCTATTTTAATACATGTTGCAGGCTGATAGGATGCTGGGGACATGGAAACAAGCTAGGATGAAGCTTAGAAACTCACCTAGTTAATTTAAGTTATGAACAATGTTTAATATTCAATGTTCTGTTTGATACTTGTGGTTTATTTTGGTATCGAAGTTTTGTTAGACAAGTTTTGCATGAAATCTATTAATCTATATTGAAAAATAGTGTTGTGGAATCTCATGAGCAATCTGAACGCTTAGTGCTCGCACCCCGATGTTTCCGCCATCGATTGGGGTGTGACAAGCACGCTATCATAGCCAAGCCGTAAATGATCTTTTCCTCCTTCTTGTTGCATTTAATGAATTTATGTATTTCTAAGATGTCTTTGAACTCAAAAAGTAAAGCGACAGAATGTTGCACCACACGCTGAAAGCGGTCCACACCCTCAAAGCAACCTAGCAAGCAGTGAACAAGTGCTCCACCAATTCCTCGACCTCATCACAAAAAGGGCATATAACCGATGTTATGACCATGTTCCTTCTTCTTATACTTTATTCTAGTAGGAAGCTTGTTCAGATTGCCTCTCCAATTCATGATGTTGCTTTTAATAGGCACCCACTTACACAAGACAAAATTTGTAGGATGTTACCCCTATCAGCTATCATAGTCATTTTGATCATCTTCACCGAGAAACCGTTCTTGCTATCGCCACTCCAATACCAAGCGTCCTTATCGTTGGAAAAATTCAACAAGCTGAGCGTCTCGCAACACTCCTTCCATTCCTTAAGCTCCTCTTCTGACTCAGGCTGTCTAGACCACTGCCAATTGATAGCTCCACTTCCACTGCCTGTTTCCATTCTCTCTACAACCCTGCATGATTTAAACAACTCCAAACCAGATAACTGGGGCCACCTCTCCATGAAGGGAAGGTCACCCACCCACGCGTCAATCCAAAAACGAATATCGACCCCATTCTCCACTTTACCCATGATAAGGCGATTTAAACCCTTCCCATTTAGTTTGATTTTGGATATCAAATTAACAATGTTTTTCCAAAACCCGATATATTTTTGTTAAGAGGAAGGAAGCTCGTTTGGTTATACTTACCATGGCACGCTTCCACCACTTTACACCAAAGATTATGGTTATCCACCCTGTATCTCCACCCCCATTTAACAATAAGGGCTTCATTGACCTCTTTAAACCTACTTATACCCAACCCACCTTTTGTCTTGGGCCAAGTAACCTAATCCCAAGCCACCCAGTTCATTTTACGATTATTACTAGACCCAGCCCAAAGGAATTTTCTCATTTTGGCTTTGAAGGTCTTAACGACCCTTGTCGGGGCCTTATATAAAGAAAATAATAAATAGGCAGGCTTTCCAGCACAGAACTGATCAAGGTAAGTCACCCCCTATCGATAAGGCTTTAGCTTTTGATGAAACAATGGTTAACCGGGCAGGGTTAACTCACTGATCTCGTCAAGAAGGGTTAATCCCTTCCTCCCGAGGATCGTTGACTGGATCACCGGTGGGTTGATCTCCTGCACGGGGAAAAAAACCGTGACTCGTAACAAGGAGGATGGGGTGGGGGGTGCTCCTTGTTACCACTCTCCGACGTAAGAATCAGTAATCTGCTTGGGAAGCAAAGTATTATAGTAGTAGTAGTGAGAGAGTTGTGATGAGATACCTCAAACCTGGTTTGGGGTTGGTATTTATAGCCGAGGAGTGAAGGAGGAGGATGATGGACAGACTGACGACGTGCTGCACCTTTGCAGGTGTGTCAGGCTTGTCGGGTGTGGAGGTTACGCCACGTCAGTCTGTGACTTACGTAGCCCTGGCAGATGACTGTCATTGGCGCTACTTGCACTGGTGTGTCAGTCCCACTTGTTGGGCGTATAGGATGCGGTGCGAGCCGCATCGCTGCCTGCAACATCTGATGTTATCGCGTCTCTTGCTTGTGATCAAGAAATACGCGAGATGCGGTGCTAGCCGCATCGTCGCCTGTGGTGACTGTTGTTGTTATCCAGCTTCCTTGTATTGATAGAAGTGTTCACTGGACGCGGTGCGAGGCCGCATCGCTGTGAATACTTCCGTTTTCATACACCAGATGTGATGCTATGCCGCATCACTCTACCATTCTAATATTCCAGGTAAGTCCTCCATCACTGGACAGATTGGATTCACCCACTGTGTCGATGCGTTCCTGCATGGACATAAGTAGGTTGTTAGCTAATGGGGGTTTTGATAAGGGTAATGGTCACTCGCGGTCGATGCTGACGCGAGATCTGGGACCATACCCCTTCAGCTTTCGACCCCGACAATCTTTTATCAAAAATCTACAAAATTGGAGTCTAGTTGTTGATTCTATTCATATTCGATCCCACCGGAATCCCCAAGTATGGCAGCGGGATAGAGTCCGATTTCCACCCAATCACCTTAGCCATCTTTGACACAACCCCACTGTCAACCCCCAACCCGTATATATTAGATTTTTGAAGATTAATTTTGAAGCCTGAACATAAATAGAAAATTATCAAGTATCTCGCCACATTCTTTAAATTTTCCTTATCCCACTCCCCCAACATAAGAGCATCATCAGCATAAAAAAGGTGAGAAATTACCAGACCGTTATTGGGAGCTTGAATACCTTTGAATAAACCTTCCATCCTAGCTTTGCATAAAATACTAGACAGAGCTTCCATAAGCAGAAGGAACAGAAACGGAGAAAGGGGGTTGCCCTGTCTGACCCCTTTGGAACAGTTAAATTCAAAAGTAGGGGTTCCATTTATAAGAACCGAGGATCTAGCCAAAACTAGGATCCCTTTAATCCATTTACACCATAAATCTGAAAATCCCATTTGCCTCATGATGTCCAAAAGAAAGCTCCAACAAACATTTTTGTAAACCTTTTCAAAATCAATTTTTAAAAGAAAACCATTTTTATTATATTTTTTAATCCAAGCCATGAGTTCCTTTAGCATTAAAGGACAGTCAAGAATGTACAAACCCTTTAGGAAAGCCGTTTGATTCTCCGAAATGATAGTCCCAATAACCATCTTAAGACGATTAGCCAAAACCTTGGAAATAGTCTTGCTAATCACCCCAATCAGATTGATTGGTCTATATTCTCTCAGTCCCACCGGGTCTTTGTTTTCAAGAAACACCAATTACACTTGCAATGTATTACTTTTAAATTCTAGTGCTGTATTGATGAAAAGCATACACTTTATTGGGTTTATATGCAATGGAAATATATATTTATAAGCCTAGGTATTTAGTTTAAGAAAAAATCATACCATTGATTCTTGTGGTTTTTGTCAAATTTTAATGTTGGGTACTAATAGTTTTTTGTTGTAAAATCAGGTATTAACGTTTTCATTTGTCACAATTTTGAGTATTAAGGCCAACCTTTGTCAAATTTTTTATTAAGTCTTACCAAAATAACTAAAATGCCCTTTAATAACTAGATGACCTATTTTTGTAATTAATTATATTTGATCACAGGAGCATTATTGTAACTTATAGAATTAAGAACATATACACCTGTAACAACTGCCACTAAAAATCAACAATTAGGACACTAATTAGTCAATAAGAAAACCCTAATAGAGACACCCAAGTAATTTTGCACTAACCCTAAAATTTTCATAACAATCAGAATCAGGATCAGGGCCCCTAAAACTCAAGGGGGTTAAACCCTAAATGATAGTTATCTTTGAAAACTCGTTGTCTAAATATAATTTTCGTTGAACGTCGACTCAGCAAAGCTATACCACGACAAGGCTACTCTAGGTTAGATAGGTTTCCCAGGCGAGTCGCGACAGGGGTCACGACTTCTTCCGCGACACGCGGGGGAGTCCAATTTCACGTATAAATACTAGGCCTTGGAACTTGAAATCTGTCTTTGGAACGACGGAAATTCGAGTTACGTAGACTGAGTTATTACAGAAACAGTCCAACACACACACACTAATCACGAGGTGCTGCCACAATCAGGGTAATAACTCGATCGCTATTACGATTCAACATCCGATCGATTATAACTATCCAATGATAGTCCGGGTGCTGCTCAATTGAGCTTGTACTTTGATTATTCGTCGTGATTTCGACTTGAATATTTGAGTGCTGTTCGAATTCAGACTATGCTCTGTTATTCGTTGTGAATCCGATTGAATTATCGAGTATTGCACTGATTAATCGTTGTGAGGGTTTAATCTTGTGAGTTGACGTAACTGCTGTATTAGTTACTAACCTGTCTGTGTGTGCATTGTGTTAAACTAGGTGTAATCAAGGCTAATCAGTAGGCATTATCTATTTGCTCGTTAAAACTGCAATGTGAGTCATTCTCCTTTTTAAATTATTTTCTCACCGTTTGTGAGTAAGTATTACAATACCTCAAATTATTTTCAAAGTTATAATTACAGGGATTAAGTCTTTGTAATCACCAAATTACAGCTGGTATGTGGGGTATTGTGCACATTACTATTTTTATCACTCTATGTGAGTGAGTATTACTCTATGTGAGTAATTATTACTCCGTGTGAGTAAACCGTCACTATTAGGGCAACGGGACCCAATAGTGGTATGACCACAGTCACAGATCCGGTCGAGTGACAAATACCCATTCTTGATAATTGGTTGATAGAAACATTGTAATCGCTCTTAATACTGTAAATTTATAACTAACGAGTCGTTTTAGAAAATGGAATGATTCACTCAGTATTTCCCCGCTGACAAAACCTTTTTCAAACATGTTTCAGGTGATCTGTGTGATCCAGCAAAAGTGCAGTAAAGCACTATCAAGCTCAGAGAAGTGGCTCAGTGTAAATAAATGAATAAAACATGTTTTGGAAAATAAAGATTTCTGTGTGAAATCAACTTATTGTAAATTATGGGATTCATCCCTTAAACTTTGTGTAATATATTAAACGAGCATTTTCCGGTGAAAAGATCCTGTTGTAAAAAGACTTCCGCTGTCGCATAAATTAAATACCACGGGTACCACTGAAATCTGCCCGCGGCCCCCGACTCCGTCCAGGGTAGGGTCGGGAGCCGTGACAACACCCTAACTCCTACATCCTTAAATCAAACACGATATGATACTGGTAATACATACTAGATTAGGGCTTTCGCTCCAGGAAAGGAAATGAGACAAACATAATGCATCAATCAATTCGTACCTTTAGCGAGTTATGGACCGACATCGAGTGTTGGCTGGAGTTCTTGCTTTCTGACGGAGTTGCAGGGAAATCACGGTGTTTGATTTGAGTGAAATGTGAAGTGGTGTAACCGGAAAAACGAATGGGAGGTCTGAACCATTATCTATATGAAGTTACATTTTTTCGGATAAAAATTGATTTGGTGAAATAAGTCGTTTGCTTAGTTTCTATATTTACATGGCAATCACTAAATTGATTAAAACGCCTCTGTAATAAGGAAAGTAGTAATAAGGAAAGTATTGACATAAATAGATGATTTGTGAATTAAAAGTGATTCTGAAAATTAGGGATTGAAATGGATCGATTAAAGCTGGACTCTTAGGCTATAGGGTGTGGTCATGACCCTCATAACCACCATGACCCTCCACGTCAGTGCCATGTCACCCACCTCTAATCCACAAAAACCATTACCCTAAGGGTGTGCTCATGACCCAAACCACTATCCCCTTATTTATTTTAATTTATCTTTGTTTAAAGAAAAAGGAAATGATTACTTGAAAAATGGAAAGGAGGACCATGATTGCCATGGTTTAATCCATGCAAACCATGGTGGATTAGGGAAGGGGGTGGTATATGCTTTCACTCATGTTCCTACGTGGCGAATCATGTCCCAATCATGACCCCGCACCCTTTAGCCTTACAAGGAAACAACTTGTTGATCATGTTAAGGCAAGTCTGACCCTAGTTAATTTGATCAGTTTGACGATTCGGGAAACTGGAACGCCATTTCCGGAATTACCGGTAATGTTTGGTTGTCGTCGGAATTTTAGAATAGTTAATCAGAGTGGGGGATCTTTTTGGGCGACTTAACGTTTTAAAGAGTTTGGGGTATTTGGAAATGGTCTAATGCGAGATTAGGGCACTAGGTGTGGGGGACGTCCACGCCACGTCCAGGCCCGACGCCGTCCCATCCTCCCATTTCCCATGCTTCGCCGGCGTCCTCTTCGTCTTGCTGGTGCCACTCAAGCCGCTCCACCCCCTTCTCACAAACACATATACATACAACAAATATATATATATATACACACACACACATATATAGGACCATCCTCTATTTCCCTTGGTCCATCCTTAGAGGGGCATCCTCCTTGGGTGTTGACGTGGCGCTGACGTGGAGGGGCATCCTCCAAGGACTTGCCTCCTCCACACCGAGTAGCCTTATAATGGTTGAACGGAATTGCTGAAACCCATATTTTTCGCTGGAAAGTTAGAAATCTGAAAACCAAGACGGGCTGGAAAGTTTTGTGATTTCATTTAAACAACTTTTGAAATAGGAAAAATTTGGTCCCTAGACTTATAAAATGTTTGAAAACTTATATAAAGGGCATTTTAGTCATTTTGGTAAGACTTAACAATATTTAACAAGGGTTGGCCTTAGTATTCAACATTGTGTCAAATTAAAACGTTAATACCTGATGTTGCAACAAAAAAAAACTATTGACTAGATTGATATGAGTTTGGAATTGCATAGTACTGTATGCTTACAAGACTATTTTGATTTCTGACACTAACAACTTTAGGAACCCCTACACAAAGGAGTTCCAAGTGCCCGTTGCCCACTTGGCAGGGCCTAGGTGGGGGGTCTTGCTCCTGTCAATGGCAAATGTAATTCGTTTTTCATAGTTGAAAGTGTCTGAGACTTGCTTCGGATGTACATGATTGATAGAAAGTTGTATTGCTGAAATTGATTGTCAGTTACTAGTAGCATCTGATCATTATTGGTTATTACTAATTATTGTTAGTAATGTCATTGGTTATAATTTTGATCAATAACAACCTTGGCTTTTAGCAAACTATGGGAGGTCAACACTAACTGGGTGATTCAGTTATTTCTCATGTTGGTTTATTTAAGTTGTATTTTATGCTTTAATCCTTGTACAGTTAGTGCAGCTAGAATTCTGTTAGTTGGCAGTTAAGATTAGTTAGTTTTTCCGTTAAGTAGTTAGATGGTAGTTTCTTGTATTAATATAAATAGCTAGTTAATCAATAGAGATTCAACTTTTCCCAAATTCATTTCTCTGTTCATCTTCTCAATCAACATGGTATTAGAGCAAATTCTTTGATTCTGCTCTCGATTATCATTCTTCCTTCTTCTGTTCTTCATCAATCTTCTTCTTCTTCGTTCTTGCTTCTTCTTTTCTTCATCCGTTTCGTTTTTCTTCGTCTCAAGAATGGCTGATACACAACCTAATACAGCAGTTGATGTTTCAAATCCTCTATATCTTCATCCATCGGATCATCCTGGTATGATTCTCGTCTCTAAACAATTTGATGGTTCTGGATTCGGATCATGGAAGAGAGCAATGTCTATTGCTCTTTCAGCCAAAAATAAGTTCGGAGTTGTTGATGGCTCTGTCACATCTGTTTCTAACCCTAGTCTTTGGAAAAGATGTAATGATATGGTTATCTCTTGGATAATCAACACTTTATCAAAGGATATCAGTGAAAGTGTGCTATATGTTCAAACTGCGAATCAACTTTTGAAGGAATTAAGTGATAGATATGGTCAAGCTAATGGATCGAAACATTATCAATTGCAGAAAAGTCTTTCTAAGATCTCACAAGGAAGCAACAATATTGCAACTTATTTTACTAAAATCAAAGGTATCTGGGATGAATTGAGTTCTTTATCAATTGTTCCAATGTGTTCATGTGGTGCTTATGCTGAAATTGCTAAGAAAGAAGAGGAACAAAGGCTGATTCAATTTCTCATGGGATTAAATTTTGGTTATGAGAATATAAAAGGAAGTATATTGATGATGCAGCCTCTGCCATCAATTAGCAAACCTTATTCTATATTGATACAAGATGAAAAACAAAAGGAAATCCATCCTAATGTTCAGTCCTTTCCAGATGTGTCTTCAATGAATGTTCAAGCCAGGCATCAAGGAGAGAATAAGAAACTTGTTTGTAATCATTGTAAGAAGCCTGGTCACACTGCAAATAAGTGTTACAGATTGATTGGATTTCCAAAAGATTTCAAGTTCACAAAATCCAAACATGCTGCTGCATATGCTTGTACCAGTAGCACTGATGATTCTTCTACACATGCTATGAGTTCAGGAACCAGTCTTACACCAGAACAGTGTCAACAGTTGATTGATTTTCTTCATCAAACTCAACTTGCAAATACTTGTGATGAAAAATCTTCTTTTAATGAAATCAGATATGCCAACTTTGCAGGTATAATGTCATGTTCTTTCTCAGCACATTCTCTTTTAACATGGATTTTGGACACATGAGCGAATGATCACATGTGCTTTGATGAAAGTTTATTCATAGATATTAAATCTCTTATCAAACCAATTTCCATTTTGCTTCCTAATGGAAATATTATCAAAGCAACAAAGATTGGAACTATAAATATGTTACCAGACTTATCTCTACAAGATGTTTTGTTTATGCCAGATTCCAAACACAATCTGCTATCAATACCAAAATTATGTGTCCAAACAAAAGGTCTGCTATACTTCTCTGATAAAGCATGCTTGTTGAAGGCCCCTTCTCTGAAGAGGCCAGTGGTTCTTGGTAGATTACTTGATGGGAAATATCTCTTCAAGAAGAATGAAGTAGTATATTCTACAAGTTCTGTTTCTGATTTTAAGTCCGTTTGTAATATTGTTGTTTCTTGTAAGACATGGCATAATAGGCTTGGGCATTTTCCTTTGTACAAACTCAAACAATTATCTGTTTTTTCTCCTAAAAATGTTGATCAAGTTGAATGTTGTGATGTTTGTCCAAAGGCCAGGCAACATAGGTTACCCTTTCCTCACAGAACAAGGGAATCCGATGATCTTATTCATGTGGATGTATGGGGGCCATATCATACTTCTACCTATAATGGTTTCAAGTTTTTTTTGACCATTGTAGATGATCATAGCAGAGTCACTTGGACACATCTTCTTTCCACCAAGAGCAATGCTTTTCATATATTGCAGAATTTCATTCAAATGGTTGAAACACAGTTTCATAAGAAAATAAAGTGTTTGAGATCAGATAATGCTCTTGAGTTAGGGTCAGCCATTGCTCATACTCAATATTTACTTTCTAAGGGCATTATACACCAAACCAGTTGTGTTGCCACTCCATAACAGAATGGTGTTGTGGAAAGGAAGCATAAACATTTGCTTGAAACATCAAGAGCTCTTTTGTTCCAATCCAAATTACCCTTGAAATTCTGGGGTGAATGTGTTCTTACAACTACTCATCTCATCTATTTGCTTCCTACAACTCTTTTGAATGGAAAAAAACCCACATGAGGTGTTATTTGAAAAACCTCCTTCTTATTCACATCTAAAGGCTTTTGGTTGTCTCTGCTATGCTTCCACTTTGAAACAACGACGAGATAAATTTCAACCTAGAGCTAACCCTTGTTTGTTTTTAGGATATCCTATGGGTAAAAAGGGTTACAAACTATACAATCTGCATACTCATCAGCTTTTTATTTCTAGAGATGTTTTTTTTGAAACATTGTTTCCTTCCATTCCTGTTAATCCTTCTATCTTTCCTACACTTCGTGTTTCAAACGATATTTTTGATTCTGTCTCTTATTCTTCTCCTACTACTGATGATACATCCACTGATTCATCCACTGTTCCTTCTTTTTCCACTGATCCTCCTTCCACTGATACCCCCACTGCTGGTTCAACTACTGCTTCATCCACTGCTGGTTCAACTACTGATTCATCTACTGTTCCCTCTTTTCCCACTGATCCTTCTTCCACTGATATCTCCACTGCTGGCTCATCCACTGATTCAACTACTGTTCCTTCTACTGCTGGTTTACGAAGATCCACAAGACAGACTACCACTCCTGCATATCTTGCTGATTATCATTGTAATTCTGTTTCTTCTTGTCCTCACACAATTACCAATCTTCAAGCAAGTGATCATGATTTTCCTATTACATTCTCGGTCTGTAATCAAGTGCTTTCTCAAAATATCAGAAATATATTTGAACCATCTTCTTATAAAGCTGCTTCTGTTTCTCCTGAATGGCAACATGCAATGCAGTTGGAACTTGACGCCTTGGCTAAAAATAACACCTGGATACTTACTTCCTTACCCTCTCATAAGAAACCGATCAAATGCAAATAGGTATATAAGGTTAAGTACAAGGCAGATGGTACTATCGAAAAGTATAAAGCAAGACTTGTGGTTAGAGGGGATACACAAGAGGCTGGAATTGATTATCATGAAACTTTTTCTCCTGTAGTAAAGATGACAACAATTAGAAGTCTTGTTGCTACTGCCACAAAAATGTGTTGGCCAATGTACCAGCTAGATGTCAATAATGCATTCCTGCATGGAGATTTAGATGAAGAAATATACATGGTTCCTCCTCCTGGCATGGTTTTACAAGATTCAACTCAAGTTCTCAAACTTCAAAAATCCTTATATGGGCTTAAGCAGGCTTCAAGGCAATGGTATGGGAAACTGTCAGAAGCCTTAAAATCCCGAGGATATCTCAGGTCCCAAAATGATCATTCTTTGTTCTCAAAAAGCATGGGGACCTCTATAGTTCACGTAGCTGTTTATGTTGATGATATATTGGTCACCGGTAATAATGAACAAGAGATTTCAGATTTAAAGTCCTTTCTTGACAATACTTTCAAAATCAAAGACTTAGGCCATCTCAATTACTTCTTGGGAATAGAAGTTTTGAAAGTTGATAATGGAGTTATCATGACACAGAGAAAATTTGCTAGTGATCTTTTGCAAGAATTCAAGGAATTTCTTTTATCACAGCCTTCTCTATGTCCTCTTCCTGCAGGTTTACAACTTACCACTAATGAAGGGGTTCCTTATCATGATCCTCTACAATACAGACGTTTAGTGGGAAAACTCAATTACTTAACACACACAAGACCGAATTTGTGTTTTGCTGTTCAATTCCTCAGCCAATTCATGTCTAATCCGCATTTACCACACTGGCAAGCAGCTTTGCATACTTTGAGTTATGTTCAGGGGACTGCTAATCAAGGATTATTTTTTTAATAATTCTTCAAATTTCAAACTTGAGGCATTTTGTGATTCTGATTGGGTATCTTGTTCTAACACTCGAAGATCAGTCACGGGATATTTCATTCTTATGGGAGGCAGTCCTATATCTTGGAAGTCAAAGAAACAAGCCACTGTTTCATTAAGCTCTGCTGAAGCAGAATATCGTTCCATGAGAAGGGTTACTGCAGAACTTACATGGTTAACCAGATTACTTCATGAGTTTTCTGTCCCATCAATCATTCCTATTCCTCTCAAATGTGACAGTCAAGCAGCAATTCATATTGCCAAAAATCCGGTATATCATGAGAGAACAAAGCATATTGAGTTGGATTGCCATTTTGTTCGTGAAAAAATACAAGACGGTCTCATCGCTTTGTCTCATATCTCAACTGAAAGTCAACCTGCTGATTTGTTTACCAAGAGTTTACCACATCACAAACATTCTGTTTTGATTTCCAAGTTGGGGATTTCATATCCTCCAACTTGAGGGGGGGGGGTGTTGGTTTATTTAAGTTGTATTTTATGCTTTAATCCTTGTACAGTTAGTGCAGTTAGAATTCTGTTAGTTGGCAGTTAAGATTAGTTAGTTTTTCTGTTAAGTAGTTAGATGGTAGTTTCTTGTATTGATATAAATAGCTAGTTAATCAATAGAGATTCAACTTTTCCCAAATTCATTTCTCTGTTCATCTTCTCAATCAACATCTCACATACGCCAATCATTAGCACTAACTAAAGTAAATATCTGATAACCCCATATTAACTTCAACTCACATACGGTGAACTGCAGGGTCGTTTCAACTAGACGTTGTGATGGTTCCTCAACTATAACACAAAAGTCTTTGGTCTACTTCTTGTACATATTTTCAAGAAAAGAAGAACATACTCTCGTTCTTGTTTTATCTCTGAATGATACAACTAAAGCTTTTTATCGTAACATCGAAAGCCTGAAAGTGATTATACACGATTTAGAGAGATATCCAGCCGATTCCAAACTATAAAACCTACAACAAATGCACTTTGACAACCTGTTAATTTGGAGACATAGATATCCCTAATGACGATATGAGTTTGGACTGATTAGAATTAATAATGTAGTATATTGGTTTAGGATTCCAGGCTCCAACATAAAGTTATATGGGCTGAGTGGAGTAAATGTGCACGCTTTTGAAGTAATTATTGAAGTGAAAAATATGTATTGTCTCCATTCCTTTTGCACATAACAAGTTTAAAAGGGCTTTGTAATTTTCGTATGAATCAAATTACACTTGACTTAAGAAACGGGATATTATTTCGGGAGACAGGAAACAGAAGGGCTTATATTTCTAGTCCCATGTAATGTTTCTCGGTCACTTTTTTCCTCTAGGTTCTTGCTATAGTGTTCTTTTTTTTCTGGTTGAATCGTCTCTCAGAAAATATTAAAAAAAATAGTTTATGCATCAGATGATTTGATGCATACAAAATAAGCTAGTTTATGAAAAAGAGACTAAACAATATTATCTTGATATGGTTTGATGGTATACAAAATAAGCTTTAATTATTGCAATCTAACAACATGTCCTTGACTTAACATGCATGTCTTCCTACTTCCTAGCTTTGAGTATGCATATATTTCACAGAATAACGATTTATGCACACCATTAGATTTTTCAAGAATTTCTTCTCCCTTTTTAGCTGTAATTCAATCATGTAGGTGAATAAGAAGGGGCGTGGGGCATATATGTATATGGAAGGTGTTTCGATCACAGGTAGAGGGCGGTAGAAAAGGTTTTCGATTATGCCAAAGTGACGACTAAAAATAAAAGGAAGACTGTTGAGCATAAATACGTAAGGTTCTAAAACATAGAATGGAACTAAAACTGGAAAATGCAGACATATATAAGTTCCATCATGAGTGGAATCAGATTTCATAGAATAAACCAGCACAAACTATCTATCTTCCTTTTGTAGAGACAGGGCCGGCCCTGAGAATTCGTGTACCCTGTTCGAGCTCGAAAAAACGTGCCCTTAGACGTTAACAAAATTGGGTATTGGGCTCATTAAAGGTTTAAACCTAATGCAAATGGGTTAATAACTAATCTAAATCATAGGAATAGTTTTGTAAGTGGGCCTATTTTGGTGTTTCTATGGATATACCCTATTAAATTTTTTTACATATACATAACGGATTTTTTTTAAATAACGGGTCCTTTAAAATATCGGGGATTGGCTAGTGGTCCTTCCCGCTGATAGCAATCAGTTCGGTAACGGCTATGAAATTAAAACTCTAAATAAAACAGATAGATCTAACGGTCTCTTGTGATACAGACACACCACACAAGAAATCGATTAGGGCAAACTAAACGAGAATCAAGATACAGATACACCACTTGATTCTAATCTAGGCTCCAAGAACACCATTCAAGTTGCCACACTTGAACTAGCATGGAAGAATTAATTACTCTCAAAATCCATTGAGAAAATTAACACACAAATTTCAAACTCATAAAAAACTGCCTCTTCTTTTAGCAAATACGATTACATATAGGAAAGATAAAAATAACTAACAACCCATGTTCCTATATTAAAGCTAGTAACTAAACACTTTTCAAATGAAAATAACTGACGTACATAAAATGCATTGAAAAGAAAATAAAATACTAGAAAATTAAAGTAAGCTAGCCTAACATGTGAGCTTGGGTGTTTGCATGGGTATTCAACATGATTTGTGCGCATCCATCCTAACCCGACTCACCCATTTTGACCGACTATTGGAACGCGGGTTTTGGTTAGATTGTACCTACGGCTAGCGGTTTCGAATAGCCGGTCGGTCGCCTATCAACCGCCCACCCCAGGTCCGCGAGAAATGATAAGATGCCATTTCTTCTTTCAAAGGAAATGCACCATTCTTGCAAATATGAGAGTAATGTTCCATCAATGTGCCTCATTCCATAGTGCTTATATTGAGTTAAAAGAAATATAATTAATGCATCAATATCTATTATGTGTCCTTCAGGGATCCACATAATTGAATCATGAATCATGTTATAAGTAAGCGACTTGGCTTTATTCGCTCATAATCAACTTGTCATGATCAAGAAAGTTTGTATATTCCTATCTAGTGACGCATATCAGAAGCACAAAAGATAAACATTGATAGATTCTCAAGAAGTTTGATATAAAGCTCAATGCTCAAAACCATTACATGAGGTAAATTATGTTATAAATTTGGAAGGTATTTCCAGATTTTCGAAATTACAAAATACGAACTAATTAGAAAAATAAAACCCAATTTGAGGCATAAATTATGTTAATTAGGGAATTACGCGTTTAGACTAAAAAAAGGAAAGAATATGATGAATATTGCCGAAATTGGGGAAAATCTTGAGTATGAAATTTCGGTCTGACAGATTGGCCAGACAGCCTATGGCATTGCCACAATATCCAGCTCATCCTACTTTTGGCCTCGTAAATCCGTTTGTAGCCTAAGCTATGCTCTTACCTAGCTAGTCAGTCGAGGTAAGAGTTTGCTAACTCTTTGACAAACTCCACATCATTTTGCCTTTTGGAACCCTTATTTGGGGGTATGCTTGTTAAATGGACTTGTCATGTGACAATGAGAGAAATATTAATTATGTGTGATCTTTGTCACATCTATTCATAGCCAGCTTGTTTTGGATCTAAGGTCATGAAATTTAAACCACTTAGTCATGACTAGTTTCAATCTCATTCAGAACATTCATGGTGTACGTTAAGTGGCAAGTCATTTCACCCCTTTAATTTCCTGCGAATTCATAGACAATTGAAACATGAGCTATTGATAAAATTAATCCTGTAACTTTATGATAATGTCGATCTATAAATAGCCCTAAACCACAAAAGCAAAAAATATTTGTTTAGCAACTTATTTATCTATTAATATTCATAAAATAATAACAACAAACCATATTAGCGAAAATTATTCATTTGACGACATAATACGAAAATTGAGCATTCATTGTAGATGTTCGATGTATTTTGTATATTTTAGGTGTCATTTTTAGTAGTTTTTAGCTTTTATTTATTGGTTTATGATCTTGCAGGGGCGTAAAAGGAGCAAAAAAAGGAAAACCACAAAGAAACGAGCATCCAGGAGAAAACAATGAAGAAAGGGAATAAAAAGTAAAAAATCCTGGTTTGTAAATGTTGGCGTGTCGCAAGCCAATTGGGCATACTCTATCGCGATTCGCTAAATATAAATAAGTTCACAAAATGTGCAGGCCATTAAACGAACTAATGATCATGGGATTAAATCCTGCATATGCCAACCAAAAGTTGTCTTAGGAAAACACTCAAACTTGACATATGATAATTAACATATTTGGAGCTTTCACAAAGCTAATATTTCACTATGCATCTTTACTTAGTGAAATGCCTTATGCTTATTGACACAAATGACACTGTCTTATGCTCACCGATTCCGACAAGGTCAACTCTGAACCAAGGCTTACTTACTATAAAGATCGAAGTATATACGATAATATATGCACTCTTTGCATAATCGTACCATGCGGTCGGACCAAGAACCACATAACATGCCCGGGTATGGCTGAATCCATTTGAACCATCATTATTTGAATGGGTTGGATCGGTTGAACTCACAGACTACTGAACAAGACTAAGTGATTGGACAGGATACTAAAATAATATTTTTATATTTTTCTTTTTAAGATCTCATTTGCTGATTTGGTACTTTAGATTCCATGTTAATTTTGTTATTCCAAGTTTATATTTAGTACATTTTTATATTCCATGTTATTTTCATATTGCAAATTGACCAAAGATAAAGTAGTTATAAGCACACCTATTTAGTACATTTCGGTTTTTAAAACTAGTGGACCAGTAAGCTGTTGGTCATGAAAACATTTTGAAAATCAATAAACTGAGAATTTCTTGCTAACACTTGTAAATACTAGCTAGGTATAGCCGCATAGATAAAAAAATCATCTTATCCCTGTTATTTTTTTGTTCATTCGTTAGATCTCGTATATGATTAGATTTTCATGAGTGTCAACTTGGCATCTACTGTGCGGTTGTGCCTAACAAAAGTACACAGCCGACACTTGTCTCATTGTAATTGATCATGATACTAGTCGTTAAATGCAATAAATTAGGGTATGCTAAATAGTCAATATCACATTCAACACCTTTTGCCGTACCCTTCCTTTGTCTTTAAAACTTCTCTCTCTCATTTTTCTACACGTGAACCTAGCTTTACTTTCTTTATACTATTGATCACACTTATCCTTCTTTGTATATTTATTTGTAAACAAATGGGTTCTTAAATTTAAACCCCATATCATATATATATATAATTGCCACTATATATTACAAACAATCCAACAACACTTGGATCTTGGCTACCACAAGTATGGAGGACACCACAATTCATGCTAAATCACCTGGTTCAGCTTTGAACAGTACTAGCCGCTATGCTGAAACACGATCTCCAAATCAAGAGCAATCGTTGCCATCGCTATTATCTTTTGTTCATGATCAATCTTCACGTCCAATAACACTCAGGGTATAACTCACTCACCTGCATAGACCCCCATGCATAAACCACAACTACTTTCCCCTTTTAATGGAATTAGCTATATGTCTAGGAGGTTTTTGCACTTGTTTTGGCTCCTAGGAAGTCATCTAGTCAAATGAGCGATATCATTTTTTTTTGGTTTTGCAATGTAATGTTTTCGAGGATTCCAAACTCCTTGAAAACCATAACGCTTACAAAAACCTCTTAGAAACACTTATTATTTTGACATGTACTTTATTGCAGTTTGAAGATTTGGCTTATGCTATCAAGTCACAATCTGGAGAAGACCACAATCATAGTTCGCAAAATTCAAATTCAAATTCAACTCGAACTCTTCTTAATGGAGTCAGTGGAGTAGTCCGGCCCGGAGAGATGCTAGCCATGCTTGGCCCATCAGGCAGCGGAAAAACCACCTTAATAACCGCTCTGGCGGGTAGACTACCCGGAAAGATTTTAGGGAGCATAACCTACAGCGGGCAGCCGTTTACTAACTTAATAAAAAGGAAAACTGGTTTTGTAGCCCAAGACGATGTGTTATATCCACACCTAACTGTTATCGAAACCTTGTCCTACGCGGCCCTTTTGAGGCTGCCAAAAAACCTAACCCGAGAAGAGAAAATACAACAAGCAGAAATCATCATAACCGAACTTGGATTAACTACGTGCCGTGATAGCATAGTAGGTGGGCCACTTATTCGGGGTGTTTCAGGTGGGGAGCGAAAAAGGGTTAGTATTGGGCAAGAAATGCTAGTTAACCCGAGTTTGTTGCTTTTGGATGAGCCTACTTCGGGGTTGGACTCGACTACAGCTCTACGAATTATCGCAACATTGAAAGGGCTGGCTCGAGGGGGGAGGAGTGTGGTCACCACAATCCATCAGCCATCCAGTAGGTTATACTGGATGTTTGATAAGGTGGTGGTGTTATCGGATGGGTGCCCGATTTACAGTGGGCAAACGGGTCAGGTGATGGAGTATTTCAGTTCAATTGGGCATGTACCCAGGTTTAACTTTGTGAATCCTGCTGATTTTCTTCTTGATCTTGCAAATGGTAAGTTTGGTTTCTTTTTCCGGAAGCATATATTTATATTTTATATGAATTAATATTAGGGGTTGTTTGGTAGCCTCTTAATGACCATTCAGATGCTACATCTTAATGGTTTAAAACCTCTGAATGAATAAGAGGAAACCTCAAGTCTGAATGGTTAAGAGGTAACCTCTGAATGGTAAATCATCACATGTCACATTCTTCTACCTTCTCATTGGTAAAATTCTTAGTGATTCCATTAACAGGTAGCCTCTTAATGACCATTCAGAGGCTACCAAACAGCCCCTTAATACTATTAATACTATACTATATAAACATATATATCAGGCGTCCATAATGTACTGAAATTAGAGTATCCCATTTCCCATAAATAATGCCAATCAGGTTTAGACTGTAAGCAATAATAATAACAAGAATGATTCCATAACAACTGAAACATACAAAATATAAATGAATTAATATATAACTATTTTTGGACTTCTAAAATACAGATGTGTCTCCTACTAGAAACCAAGATGAACATCCACAAGATAATCAAGGAAGGTTGGACAACATCGAAGATCGCAACTCAATCAAACAATTTCTAATATCATCTTACAAGACGAACCTTCAACAACTCGTTAAAGACGATATTCATCAACATTTCTACGATACGAATCCAATGATTCAAGAGACATCACACTCGAGAAGTAAGATTAAGAGAATATTATTCATATGTTGGTTACTTTATTCACTTAATTCACCTTAGATCTCTTACAAGATTTAAGATGAGGGACTGATTCCTAACAATGGTGCCCAAAGAAAATGAAAAGAAGAAAAGTGAAAGACTGATAAAAATAACCATCATAAAATCTCTTCTAAATATTTTGTTTATTAAATTCTGTTACAATCTTTTATTTTATTTAAGTCTCTGGTTAATATGTAGTGTACTTTGACCGAACTTTAAGATTTCGTTTATGTGTATTTTATATAGGGTTAAGTCACGTACAAAGTGCCTTATCGTACAAAACGTACGAAAGGCATGAAAATACCAAAAAAACGCGGTGACATTTTCGTAATATTTGCTCGTAGGGTAATTATCAAATTACTCTAAAAATGATCTTGTGGAGTAATTTTGATCTTGTACGGTAATTATCAAAATTACTCTACATCAAAATTACTCTACAAGTGTATCAAAATTACTCTGCAAGTGTAGGTCCGTCTCGGAGGATGAGGTTCAACCTTAACCTTGTTATACTAACCCACTAGCAAGTGCGGAATCCAAGCTAGTGAGCAAACCGGGATGAAACAAGCACAAACACAAACACACAAGATTCACCGATTAACACCACTTGTATTAATGCGAATGAAAGGTTCCGGTTACAAGCACAATGTTCACAAATGTGTTTTGCAAACTCTCAAAGTGTGTGTGTGTGTTTCGGACAGAATGCTCTCCAGTGTCTCTCTATCCTTCTGTGTGCATCTAACTATCAAGTCTAACACACTGCATGGGTATATATATACCCAGCACAGGTTGCCTTGTCCGAAGGATCCGATAGATGGTCGAAGGATCATCTATCGATTACAAAGCCTTCGAAGGATTCACAGAGACCTCGAAGGATGATCTTTCGAGGTCCATCAATCGAAGCATATCTTTCGAGGAGATCGAAGGATCCACATCATCCTTCGATCTCTTATCCTTCGAGACAGACAACCATATACAAACATCTTCTAACTGTTTGGCCAAGTCAAACCAGGAGGACGGTTGACTTGGTCAACTTACAGGACTAACAAGGACATCGTTTACATCGTGACTGAATACAGACAAAGTACAGACACAAGTGCACCAACAAACTCCCCCTTGGCTGTAGCTTTGTCTCGATCTTCGATGTTTGCAGATTTGTCTCGATCTTGATCATCTTTGATCTTCATGTCTTCAAGACTCTGATGTCCTTTCAAGTCTTCAATGTCGGAGGATCTTTAAAGTCTTCACGTCTTGAAAGCAGAGAGTGTATCAGCAAACTACCCGTATCATGTAGGAAGTGTGTTGACAAACTCCCCCTTAACATAAGCTCCCCCTTGAGTTATGCTCGTGAAATACTTGATCTTTATGAAGTGAGATCCTTGTGGTGTTGATGATGGTCAGCGGCAACTCGATCAACTTCATCTCTTGAGTGCCTTCACGTCGTGTCTTCATTCCGAAGCTTGTCGTCGACTATGTTCTTCTTGCCTTTAGAATCTGCACATGCAAGAAATCTAAACGCGTAATGAGAACAACTGCTTGGAATATAGTTAACATAAACAAATGACACACTAATGACCATGTCACAATCGAACACCGTCCGACAGTTTGAAAGTTTAATAAATTTCTCAATATTAGATTTAACTTTCAAAACTTGCAAATTTCGACCGTTTATGAAGATTTAGTCAATTCGGTTTTCGTTCAGGTTTCAGGTAACGAAGACTCGAGCTCCAACATCATACAATCGAAACTAAAGTAGAAATAAAATCTTTTTGGCTTTTATAAAGTTTATATTAAAACTCACCTAAAATCTTTTTGGTATTTTTAATATTTGAAATGTAAAGACTGAAAGCAGTAAATAAATATATACAGACATTCTTCTTGCGAGTTTCGAGTGTAAGAGAATCATATCAGTGTACGGTCATGCCAAAACACTCTTGTTGTTCAGTTAGTTAACATTAAGATAAGCATCCTATAACAATTATCGGTATTGTTGTCCACTTAAACTCAACTTATCAGATGTAATCATGGCAAGGAGATACGTTAAGGTATGATTTATACTTACCGACCGGTGTTCATCCACATCACGACACATTCCCGTATCAAGGTATGCACGAGGGTTCATCTTACCGGTGAGTATACCGATTATCATCTGTTTGACCGTATATGATGTGAGATTCTCACTTATTTTGATTTGAAAAAAAAGCCCTATGTGATAGAATCACTTATTTATGAGGAACTTGATTTTCATATGCATGAGGGCACAGGAGCAAGTCCGTGAACAGGTCAGTACTTTCGTACAGCAGAGAGACGAACTTGACTCCCGGATAAATGTGATATATTATCACTTATTTGATATGGACATGTGATTGTTTATCACTTATTGAGGTCGAATGCAGTATGTAATATGTACACGTATGTATAGTATCATGGAGGATCTAGACTTGCGTCCCCGTTATTTTTCGGTAAAAGATACAACCATGATACCCAGATGATAAGCAGCATAAAGACCGAATATCTCAGAACCTCGGCAATCTATCAAACGAAATTTCGGTACTAAGACCATATGCCAATAAATGGTTCCCACCTGATCTTCAGTCGATTTAAGTTTATATCACCCTGCACACTTTAAAATGATTGTGAGCCTACCGATACATCTTACATAGAGCTGCTTATCGTTTTTCATTTTAAGGTTTAAAGAGGTTTGGATAGACCACTGATGTACTATCATTTTCTCTTTTGCTCGCCAGGAAACTCATTTTTGTTTTTCTATTGTTTTTGTGTTTTTGAAATTTTTCGATGTTTTTGGATTTTCCGATTTTTGGATTTACTCCCCCTAAAATCAACAAACTAAGACAAATTTAAAACACAAAGGTATTTACAAAAATGATTTTCCGATGTTGGTTTACTCTTGCTTGACCTTGATGCCGTTTACCAAAATTAAGTTTTAATCAGAAAAGATTTATCGAATTTTGGAAAAGTGAGTTGGCATGTCGGTAAGCGGTGCGGACCATGACAACATTGATGAGTTTCATATTGAAACAATCACGTGTGAGGTGATTTTTGAGATCAATGTGTCAGGTCAAAGAGTGCTGTATGAGATGATAATAGTTCATAAAGCAGCTTAAAAATCAACAAGTATAGGAGAGATTAGAAATTTTAAAAACCGTATCCTGCAACTGTTTCGTGCATTGCAAGGAATCTGAGCACTCTCCCAAGCTGGATATCCACTCGGTGTGGACTTCAAAGTCGATTTTGTAGCTACTGGAGAATCTCTTCACAGCAACATGATCAAAAACCTTTGGTTCCGGCTGGTCTTCCACATTGCACCAGCGAAGGTCCATGTCTTCCTCTTGAGAAGTAGTGTGTGGTTGTTCAATCCACACCAAGACATTTGCACATCCGGTGTAGTTCGTTCAACAAACACATTTTCTTCAATCACACCGCGAAGAAATGTACACTGCACGTTTATCTTGCTGATTGTGAACTTCAGACGTGCTTCTAGTGCGTACATTTTATTCGAATCTTTCCTGATTACCCGATCAAAAACCATAACGACCAAATTTTGGTACATTCTTCATTTGGTCGAATTTTCCAATTTCCAATTTCTTTTATCAGATATTTCTTCTTTTCTTTTTCTCTCCATCAAAGGCAACAATTTCTTTTGTCGCCTATCTTGTGCAAGGACGCTCCACTATCAACAATCCTATGACTATCGATAGTTCCTCCTGGAACTTCCTGCACACTCATTCAGAGATTAGTTGGAGAGGGGGACCCAAGCCTTCACAGACTTGGGTCGTCCGTCATCATCGAGAATTGTAACATCCATTTCCCGATGATTCGGAATTGATGCAGCTCCCCCTGAAACAGTTACCGGTTTTGGTATCCAAATCTGTTTTTGTTTTTCATGTTTAACATCCGATTTAACAGATTTTGTTTGGATGACCTCCGGTTTTAAAACATTTTCAGCTTCTTTTCTTTGTTTCTTTTTCTGTTTCTTTTCTCGTTGTTTAACAAGACGAGGGTCCTGTTTTGGTGAAACAGATCTTTTATGGTAATTGTTACCATGGGGGGCATCAATTTTTGACTTTCTCTTGGTGAGATATGGACAATTCTTAATGATGTGTCCATACTCACAACATTCAAAGCATGATCTCCGCTCAACAAACCTCGGAGTATCATAACTGTAATAGCTGGATGATGAACTTCGTGATCTTGAGGTACTTGGTCCTACATCACAACCGTTTGTGTGTTGTGTATAGTTGTTTTGACTGTTTCTTTTCAAAATTTTACTTTGTTTAACAAAATCCTTATTGGATTTGCTTTTGAAAGTATCAATTTTATCAGTCCCTCTTGATTTCACGAAGTTTATCTTCCAATCCTTTTTCTTGTTTTCGCCCTGTTTGCCTTTTCTATTCTCTTGGGCGGCATGATTTTGTTCACGGGGATCATCAACCTTTGCTTTCAACTTATGAAGATATGGACAATTTCGAATTATATGTCCAATTGTACCACATTCAAAACAATATCTTCGTTCAACAATCCCGGAAGCATCATGTGATCGTTTTGCCGACGATGATGAACTTTGTGATCCTGAGGTACTAGGTTTTGAACAGTTTGGATCATTTCTTTTCAACACTGTTGCTTATTTAACAAAATCTAAATTAGATTTGTTCTCAAAAGTTTCGATTTTGTCCGTTCCCTTAGATTTCACAAAGTTCACATTCTTGTTTTTCTTTTGGGTCTGTTTCTTCTGACCCTGAGTCGGTGCTTTTCCTTTAGGTTTGGCATGATTTGGCTGCCTCTTCTCTGTTGGTAATTTCTGATTGCCATATTGTTTTCGAATTTCAGCCTTTGGAATAGGAGGACACTGTGTAACTGTAACACGTGATCCTGTCTTTCCCAAAAACTTACTTGTCGAATTTTTAAAGACTTCACTGATTAATGATTGATTAACATTCTTAATCGGAAAATCTTTGTCTGAATAAATTTTATCATCACCAACAAGAGTGTACAGCAAGTTCACACCCTCCGACTCTTGTGCAGACGAGGACTCGATTGAAACAGTCTTAGCGGGTTTTGCAGGAGGATCACATAGAATGTAATTCTCGAGAGGTATGTCCCCATTTTTGACTTCCGCATCAGACTTTGCTGGGACAGCATCATCAGATTCATCATCAGAAGAATCAGCATCATCAGATTCATCATCAGAAGAATCAGCATCCTCAGTAATGACTGGAGGGTCCTGATTCAGTTCAGCAGAAGACACACATGTATCTGCTGATACATCTGAATCGGATGATACATCTTTCTTATATCCGAGTCCTGTTGCAAACTCCTTTACATCTAGAGGAACAGATGGTTCAAAGAACACTCTATCCTCCTCGTCAGGCAATGTATCATAATTGTGTCTCACTGGTGGTGGACATTTCTTGTAGCCTATGCATGTGACATCCCGTTTTTCTTTCTGAACGTCAATGATGTGATCCAACACATAGCTAGAGCTCAAATAACTGTCTAGCTTAAGTTGGATCGCCTCACTTTCGGTTTTCACACAAGCCATCTCTTTTTGCATAGTCTCAAGGCGAGATATATACAAATTTATGTCAGTTTGTTTTCTGGAAACCATTTTTGTTAATTCGGTTTTATCTTTCTTCAAGTTCTCAATTACCGACTTAAACTCTTTTTCATGGTTCTCATAAAACATGTTAGCTTCAGTGCATTTTGAAAGATCCACGGTCAACTTCTGGTTGTGGATAAATGTCACATCATATTTCTCTTGCAAAGCTTCGTGTTTGCTTTGCAATTCACACCACTTGGCATTCAATGAAACATGTTTGTCTTGCAAGTCAAACAAACTAGCTTGTAAAGCATCATGTTTGCCTTGCAACTCAGACATGTTTGCTTCTAGATCAGCACACTTAACTCTTAATCTAGCACAATCATCACAATCTACAGCAGTGGGTTTATCGACACATACCTGACTGGAATCACTCTCAGGTGTTGGCCTTTCTGCATCAGAATTAATAACCTCCCTTGATGATTCACATTCAGATCCATCCTCGCTTGAACTTGAAGTTGTATCAACCTCAACTGAAGTTGAAACATCTTCATCTGAACTTCTGTCATGTTCAGAACTGTCATCATTTCCCGAGGATTCACCATTGCTTGCATCTTTGACAATTTTAGCATACAACGCCGATTTTGTCTGACTATTGTTCTTTGGATCAAGAGATGATGGTTCTACAGTAGAACGATGGTGTTGTAAACCAACTGGGGGTAATGGATTTCCATACAAGTCTGTGGTTGGAGCTGGCTTTACAGGAACTTGTATTGGATTGCCAAACCAATCTGTTGTTATTTTCGGTTCACTTTGCTTTTGATTAGTAACCGATGCCCACATTTCTGCAGTAATTCGAGGTGGTGTGGGAGATTCGGCCCATGATGGAGATAAACTTGTACACGTGTATTTTCCATTGTCTGGAGTCGGTGTACCCAACCATGAGGGAGTGGAACCCGAACTTGTATATTTTCCAATGTCTGGAGCCGGAGTTCCCCACCAACTCGGATTCATCTTTGATAAGAAAAATAAATTCTAAATGAATATTCCGAAAGATCACACACAGCCGAAGGATCCTGGTACGAAAGATCTGAAACACAGAAACTTGTTAACTATAAACAAACCACAAACGAAAGATCAACACTTGTTCGAATGATCAACAGTGTTCGAAAGATCATTGTTGACTTTCGAGCAATGGTTTCGAAAGATTCAAAATTTCGAAAGATTCACACTTGAAAGATCCTTATCTTTCGAGATAAATCCTTATCTTTCGAAATAAATCCTTATCTTTCGAACAACTATCTTTCGACTAGATTCCAGAAACGAAAGATAATGCTTAGACTTCGAAAGACTACTCGAAAGATGCTTATCTATCGAGCTGTCTTTGATCGAAAGATGGTCTTTCGAGGTCGAAGGATATCTTTCGAATGCTCACTGACACACTGACACTGATGTGAAAGGTTGGTGAAAAGGTGATGGGTTGGTGAAGGTCAACTTTCGGCAAAAGGTATGGTCAGACTGTACCTTCTTACCAACTCAGAATTTTCAAACAAAAATTACCCAAAATGGAAATCCTTATCCAGAACCAGTCACCGGAATTATGACCGGAGTTTGGCCGGAAATCACCAAAACACTTAAAAACAAGTTTTTAAGTTACCCAACCCGCTTATGAACACTCCCGGTTAGTTTAGAACACGTTTTTCAGTTTAAAAATGCAGGAAAACCACCAAAAACGGGTGCTAAACCAAGTGTCCAAACACACCAAGAACTTGAACAAACCCGGTTTTAAACAAGGTAAAGAGCCACGGCTCTGATACCA
This sequence comes from Helianthus annuus, assembly GCF_002127325.2. NCBI lineage: Eukaryota > Viridiplantae > Streptophyta > Magnoliopsida > Asterales > Asteraceae > Helianthus > Helianthus annuus. Next base: position 36,772,077 of record NC_035447.2, on the reverse strand, counting down.
CCTGTAGGTCCGTCTCGGAGGATGAGGTTCAACCTTAACCTTGTTATACTAACCCACTAGCAAGTTCGGAATCCAAGCTAGTGAGCAAACCGGGATGAAACAAGCACAAACACAAACACACAAGATTCACCGATTAACACCACTTGTATTAATGCGAATGAAAGGTTCCGGTTACAAGCACAATGTTCACAAATGTGTTTTGCAAACTCTCAAAGTGTGTGTGTGTGTTTCGGACAGAATGCTCTCCAGTGTCTCTCTATCCTTCTGTGTGCATCTAACTATCAAGTCTAACACACTGCATGGGTATGTATATACCCAGCACAGGTTGCCTTGTCCGAAGGATCCGATAGATGGTCGAAGGATCATCTATCGACTACAAAGCCTTCGAAGGATTCACAGAGACCTCGAAGGATGATCTTTCGAGGTCCATCAATCGAAGCATATCTTTCGAGGAGATCGAAGGATCCACATCATCCTTCGATCTCTTATCCTTCGAGACAGACAACCATATACAAACATCTTCTAACTGTTTGGCCAAGTCAAACCAGGAGGACGGTTGACTTGGTCAACTTACAGGACTAACAAGGACATCGTTTACATCGTGACTGAATACAGACAAAGTACAGACACAAGTGCACCAACAGCAAGTTTATCAATCAACATACAATTTAAAATTACTCTACAAAATCATTTGTAGAGTAATTATGATACTCTACAAAATTATCTTACAAGATCAAAATTATCCTACAAGAACATTTTACAAAATTACTCTACAAGATCAAAATTACTCTACAAGATCAAAATTACCCTACAAGGTCATTTGTAGAGTAATTTTGATAATTACTCTACGAGTAAATAATTATGAAAATGTCACCGCGTTTTTTTTTTTTTACATTTTCACCCTATTCGTACGTTTTGTATGATAAGGGTATTTGTATTTGATATTTTTGTCTTTTATATAAATAGAGACTCGCGTGTAATTCTTAGAAAACAACTTTTAATATATATAATATTTTTTTCTATTTGAGTTTTATATGAAAGTTTGCTAGGACGTTCTAGCATTTTTTTTCACTTACATCATGGACTAGGTGGTATGAGAACTTGTTAGATCTGGTGGCATGCTGTGTTGGAGCATATCAACCTACTCATTCTTATGCCGTGATCGTATGTGGCAGAAATGCCCCAAAAAAATACGAGTGTGGTTACTATGGCTCTATTCAACATCTCAAAGTGAGCAAAGGAGGTGTTCGTAACGCTAGTCGTAGCTATAAACATCTTGTCAACATGAACATGTCCATCCTATATTCCGACTTCTTACGTAAAAAGAGGTATGTCCATTTTGACGATAATTCCAATGTTGAATTGATGAAACTCACAACTTTGATGATGGAAGCTGTTAGTATGGTCGATAGTCACAAGCTGGAAGTTGATATTCATGAAGACTAGCTAGGCAACAAATGATGTAGAGAAAGATGCCAAAGAAGTTAGTGTGCTCAATCATGTGCTCCTAATAGAGGGTATCATTTGTTCATATATGTATATATATAATGGATACAAAAAAGAAACAAGGAACAATGGTGAATGGGGTATATGAAGGTGATATAACTAAACGACCCATCAACTAGAACTCTCTACTCTAAGAATTCGATGATGAGTTCTTTCCACGTTAGGGAGAATTATGAGGGATCAGCGTAAATGGACTAGTGAGAATGTGAAAAAAAAAAAGCGAAGAAACGCCTTGACAACTTTAAAGAAACATAATAAAATCTCGTTTCAAGTATACATCTTTTATTATTAATTTTAATTAAGCTTGGAATGTTGGTCATCTGGATCGAGATTAATGAATTTGGTTACGGTCTTTTATTTTATATAATAATCTAGTTAATACATATGTAGATTGCTATAAAACAAAGATTTCTAGTTGTGTTCCATCTTGAAGGTAAAACAAAACCGTACGTACCCGGAAGTTAATTCAACGTGGTCCGTCATTGCAGGTTGTGACAAGCAATGGACCACATCTTGGTGGATGCAATTTAAAGTATTGCTAAAGAGGGGCCTTAGAGAGAGGATACACGAATCGTACTCGAGATTAAGAATCTTCCAGGTGATGTCTGTTTCAATCCTGTCGGGTCTTCTGTGGTGGCACTCAGATTTGTCACAATTGCAAGATCAGGTACGTACCACGATTAATAATGTCTTGATCCATTGTTCTCACGTATCCACGTCTCCTTAAAAAACATGGGTCACTATATATTTATCTTATCTATGTATAATTAATAAACATTTAGACTATTATAACTAGACAAGTATTAAACCTATAATGTTTGGATTATAGTTACCAATTTTCTATATTTGTAGCACCTAAACACAAGATTTTTTTATATTCGTTTCGATCAGGTGGGGCTTCTCTTCTTCTTTTCAATATTTTGGGGATTTTACCCTCTATCCAATGCCGTTTTCACCTTCCCTCAAGAACGACCGATGCTAACAAGAGAACAATCATCAGGAATGTATCGACTCTCCTCATATTACTTCGCTCGAATGGCTGGAGATTTACCAATGGAACTAGTCCTTCCAACCATATTTGTGACCGTTACGTATTGGATGGGTGGCCTCAAACATTCATTTGTCACATACATTCTAACCACTGTAATCATCCTTTTCAATGTACTCGTTTCACAAGGACTTGGACTAGCCCTAGGTGCCATACTAGATCTAAAACAAGCAACCACCTTATCGTCGGTGATAATGCTAGTTTTCTTGCTCGCGGGTGGCTACTATGTTAGACAGATTCCACCATTCATCTCATGGTTGAAGTACATCTCGTTTAGTCATTATTGTTACAAGCTTTTAGTGGAAGTGCAGTACACAGAACATGAAGTTTATGAGTGTGGGATCGGTGTTCATTGTAGGGTTTTTGATTATCCTGGAATCAAGCACTTAGGCATGGGTAATTTGTGGTGGGATGTGGCTGCTTTGGGTGTCATGTTAACTGGGTACAGGATTATTGCTTATGTAGCACTGAGGATGATAAAACTTCATTAGTTTCCTATAGTGTTGAAATAGAGTAAATTGCTAAAATCGTCCATAAGTCAGTTTCATCCAAAACACTTTTTTGTACCATATTGTCCAACACTTTTGTGATGTTTTGCCATTTTCATCCAAACGTCTAACTTTTTTTGCCAAAATCGTCCTTGTGATTTGGGATTTTTTACAATTTTCATCCATATATTAGAAAATATAAATCAAATTAGACATTTAGATGAAAATGGCAAAAAAAACTCAAAAGTGAAGAACAATATTGTACAAAAAAATTGTTTTAGATGAAACTGACAAACACGTCCAAACCTCAGAGACGATTTTGGCAATTTACTCGTTGAAATATATTTACTTGGATTATGATGCATAGTTACAATATGTCATCTCTAATTGTATCTGAACGTTTTCTATGTTTAGTGGCCTATATATTCTCATTTAAGTAATGTTGTATTTGTATTTCTGAAGCAAAAAAGAATAATATTGTTTAGTCTCTTTTTCATAAAAAGATTAATATGGTTTGATTGTATGCAAATTAAGCTTTAGTTAAAAATGTTGTATTTGTATTTCTGAAGATAACACAATTTACTACTATTATCTTTATAAAAACCTAATATGTGATTCATTGAACAGTAATCTAAGGGAGAGAGAGAGATTTTCTTATGTATATAAATTACAATTTATAAAGGAAAAGGAACATGTATTTAACTAATGTTCTGCTAACCCACTAATAAACTCAACCAACACAAGAATCTATACTTCTAAATTTTAATGCCCCCCAATTTAGATTTTTCCAAAATTAAAGTCCCTCAGCTAGTTCGAGGTTGGCACTAAATGGCTTGTAGTCTAGCGATACCAAGGTGTTTTAAAGAAGTGTTCTTTCCTAAATGGTTGTTAAGGGTTCTGGTTTATAATAAACATTGGTGTAGATTCAGAAGTAGGTTTAGACGACCGTATAAGTTGGCCGTTAAAAAAAATAAGTAAAAATATTGTTGGAAGCCACGTTTAGCTTAAAACATATAGCAAAAAAATATTTCACTAGTAGGTTGGCTAATAAGGTGAAGCCTGGTTTTGCAAAGTAATAATCTCCAAGTACAATTATCATTTCATTGGAGCTGATGGAAACAAAGTGATTAAATGGAATTCAGGTTTGAATAAGGATAAGAGTAGTTGGTTTCCTGTTTCTCAACATCCTCAGGCAATGTCTTTTAGGCCTAAATTCCAGAACGGTAAGTCTGGTTACCCCCGGCGGGGAATGCCGGTACCTATAGTGACGTTTTATCCAATGCTAAACCCCGAGAGTCCATTAAAACCATTCCTTTGGACCCGACAAATGCTTATACGAAGGATTTTTTGGACAAACCGACGGTGGTGGGGGAAGTTAGATCCCTGAGCTTTCTCAATAACTTACACAAGCACCTTTCGAATGTTAGTTTGTTGGGGGAAAGATTCCGTTATCTAGAGGGGCTACATGTTCTCATCAGTTTCGGGAATGTGGAAGCTGCCATAGAGGTTTTGGAGAACAAACAGGAGCACTGGAAGAAGTTGTTCAGGTCTTTGGAGCTTTGGGGTGAAGACTTTGTGCAAGACGAAAGGATCGCTTGGGTTCGGATTAAAGGTGTGTGCCCAAAATACCACACGCGGGAACCCCCGCAGGGCGTGTGACGTACCAGGATCCAGCCACTAATCACATTGAACTATAAACAAATATTTAAATAAAACATTTCATTCATTTCAAAATATAATTCCAAGTCATAAGTTAAAACTGTTGGTGCACTTGTGTCTGTACTTTGTCTGTATTTCGGTCACAATGTAAACGATGTCCTTGTAAGTCATGTAAGTTGACCAAGTCAACCGTCCTCCTGGTTTGACTCAGTCAACAGTAAGTAAACTTGTAGAAAGTTGTCTGGCTCGAAGGATGAGTGATCGAAGGATAATGTAGATCCTTCGATCACCTCGAAAGATATGCTTCGACTGATGGTCCTCGAAGGATGATCCTTCGAGGTCCCTGCTTATCCTTCGAAAGCATTGTATCCGAAAGATGATCCTTCGGACCATCTATCGAATCCTTCGAGAAGACCTGCTGTGTTTGGGTATATATACCCATGCATGTGTTGAGTTTCAATAGACAGACACACAGACAGAAAGATACCGAGAGATAGGTTGAGAGCATTCTGTCCAAAACTCACACACACACTTAGAGAGTTTATAGAACATTTCTGTAAACATTGAGCTTGTAACCGAACCCTCATTGCATTAATACAAGTTGTGTTAATCGGTGAACTTGTGTGTTTGTTTCTCTACTTGCTACTAACTCGGTTTGCTTGCTAGCTTGGATTCCGCACTCGCTAGCAGGTTTGTATAACAAGGTTTAGGTTCGTAATCCTCCGCGAAAAGGGACCTACAAGTGGTATCAGAGCTTGGCTCTTTACCTTGTTTAAAACCGGGTTTTTACAAGTTTTGGTGTGTTGAAACACTTGGTTTTGCACCTGTTTTTACTTGTTTTCTTGCATTTTCTTTGAGTAAAAACGTGTTTAAACTAACCGGGAGTGTTTAAAGTTGGGTTGGGTAACTTGGAAATTGGTTTTTAAGAAACTTTGTGTTTTCCGGCCAATTTCCGGTGTGTTTCCGGTGACCGGACTTGGGGATAAGGTTATCCATTTTTGGCATAGTTTATTTCAAATCTTGGTTGGTAAGATTGTTGTCAGCCTGCCATACCCTTTTGCCGAAAGTTGACTTACCAACCAATCACCTTTTCACCAACCCGTCATATCTGTGTCAGTGTGTCAGTGCACATTCGAAAGATATCCTTCGACATCGAAAGACCATCCTTCGATCAGTGACAGCTCGATAGATAAACATCTTTCGAGTAGTCCTTCGAAGTTCGAAACATATCTTTCAATCAGGGAATCTTTTCGAAAGATAGTTGTTTTATCTCGAAAGATAAGGATCTTTCAAGTGTGAATCTTTCGAGATTTTGAGTCTTTCGAAGCCAGTGCTCGAAAGTCAACAGTGATCCTTCGAACACTGTTGATCATTCGAACAAGTGTGATCCTTCGGAAGTTAGCTATTCGAAAGATAAGTGTTCGAAAGATAAGGATTTAACACGAAAGATAAGGATCTTTCAAAAGGGAATCTTTCGAGTTCTTGAATCTTTCGAAATCATTGTTCGAGAGTCAACAGTAATCTTTCGAGTACTGTTGATCCTTCGAACAAGGTTATATCTTTCGATTGTGGTCAGTTTGTTGTTAACAAGTTTCTGTGATTTCAGATCCTTCGACCAGGATCCTTCGACTGGGAGTGATCTTTCGGGTGCTCATAATCTTTCGTGACTTGGACATAGATTTTATTTTTCTTGTCAAAGATGAATCCGAGTTGGTGGGGAAATCCGGCTCCAGACAGTGGAAAATACATGAATACCAGTCAATCTCCATCATGGGCCGAATCTCCGGTATCTACATCCTCACAAACAAATGCCACTCCAGCTGGTCAATGGGCGTTTGTTTCAAATCAAACTCCGAGTATTCAAAGTCTTCTACTAAGCGAAAGTGAAACCGGAAGTTTGAACAGGCCTCCAAAGTTGATGCATCTTAATGAATATCCGGGATGGGTTGATCGTTTCCATACATACATTCTTGGTCAAAATACAGAGTTGTGGTTGCGGTTCACTACGGAATTCGATCAAACTATCGAGGTTGCTGCTTCTTCGACAGCTACATTTGCCGATCTTCCTGATGATCAAAAGAAGACGTATGACTTAGAAAAGAAAGCATACGCTATTCTCACTCAAGCACTGAGCAAGGATATTTATCATCAGTTCGTCAGTTTCAAGACTACGAAGAAGCTGTGGGATGCATTGAAGACAAGAGGAGTAGGTAATGAAGCCACACGTCAACTACGACGAGATCTACTGAAGAAAGAATTCGATGGCTTCACATGTATGGATAAGGAGTCCTTGGGAGATATGACAAGCCGTTTCTATCACCTACTTACTGAGCTGACCAACTTTGAAGTCACAACGACTCCAACAGAGGTGGTAAAGAAGTTTGCCGATGCATTGCCCCCTCAATGGAATAACTTCCTGGAAATCTTGAAGTACAACGGAACGTTGAAAACTACAAATATCAACGATTTCGTGCAGCTTCTGGAGAACAAGGATCAGGAAGAAACGTTGAAGGCAAAGAGAGTTGCAGTGCCACAGAATCCAGAGATGTATTATGGCACCTCCACTACTTCATCTGCAAAAGCCGGTTCACATGCTCCACTTCAAACGGCGTTTGTCACAAGCACGGATATGTATGGCAATCCAGTGCAAGTTCCTGTAAAGCCGCCTCCAACCACAGATTTGTATGGAAATCCAATACAACCACCTCCTCCTCCTCCTGCTCAACAACCACAATATGCATGTTATGGAGGAACATCATCTGCTGCAGGTCAACAGTCAAAGCCAAATACAGTACAGCTCGACACGTCAAGCTTCTCTAAAATCAGTGTAGAAGTAGCTAAGGAACACATGGAGCTGCTTAACACTGTAGTGAGCGCGTACTGTGGGTTGATAGAAGCTCAGATTGGAAACATTAATCTGACACAAGAAGATTACAGGCAGATTGATAAGGAAGAGATGGACTTGATGGATATCAAGTGGGCCTTTGCGAGTGCAGTGAGAAGAGCAAAGGATTGGATGGAAAGTACTGGCAGAACCAGCTTGGAAAGTAAGCGAGACACCAAGTATGGGTTCGATAAGCAGGCTGTTAAGTGCTTCAACTGTGGTGAACGGGGCCACTTTAAAAGGGAATGTACAAAACCAGCACAGCACGGAAATCAAAACCCCTTCAGAAACCGAGGCAACCAGCAGAATCAGAACAGAAACACTGAGCGGTCATTGGTGCCTGCAAATAACCAAACCAACCGAGCACTTGCAGTTCAGGTGGATGAAGGTTGTGACTGGTCAATCCAGTTGGGTGGTGATGCTCCTGATGAAACAGCATGTTTTGCTCAAATTGTGAAAGAGTTGGTTCACACCAGTGGTAGAGAATCTTCTGCCAGTGGTGGTGAATCGTCTGAAGATGAAGACTCTTCTGGTTATAGCAGGAGTGCTGATGAAGAATCATCCAATTCTGGTGATGATTATGTGGGTGAGACATCGAATGCAGCAATCGATGCAGATATTGATGAACTCTTGGAAGAAGCTGCAGCAGAAACTCAAAGAAGATCTATTCTGGTGGATCAAGCTGCTTATACTTCGTCTTCTCTCCATTCAGCCTTTATGGCTAATGTCGACGGTTCATCAAGTCAGGTATGTGTCGATGAACCCACTGCAGTTAATTGTGATGAATGTGCTAGGTTGCATGTTAGATGTGCTGAAATGGAGAAAAGTATGTCTGAGTTGCAAGGCAAACATGATGCTTTACAAGCTAGTTTGTTTGACTTGCAAGACAAACATACTACTGTGAATGAGAATTTGAGTGACTTGCAAAGTAAGCATGACGCTTTGCAAGAAAAATATGATGTGACCTTTCTCCACAATCAGAAATTGACTGTGGATCTCTCAAAATGCACAGAAGCCAACATGTTTCATGAAAACCATGAAAAAGAATTTAAGTCAATGATTGAAACATTAAAGAAAGATAAAACTGAACTGACTAAAATGGTTTCAAGAAAACAAACTGATATTAATTTGTATATATCTCGCCTTGAGAGTATGCAAAAAGAGATGGCTTGTGTGAAAACCGAAAGTGATGCGATCCAACTCAAGCTAGACAGTTATTTGAGTTCTAGCTATGTGTTAGATCACATCATTGACGTTCAGAAGGAAAAGAGAGATGTCACATGCATAGGCTACAAGAAGTGTCCACCACCAGTGAGACATAATTATGACGCCATGCCTGATGAAGAGGACAGAGTTTTCTTTGAACCTTCTGTGCCTCTAGATGTTAAGGAGTTTGCTGCAGGACTCGGATACCAAAAGGAAGTATCCTCAGATTCAGATGTGTCAGCAGATACATTTGTGAGTGCTGAACAGAATCAAGATCCTCCAGTTGTGATTGAGGATGCTGATTCGTCTGATGATGAATCTGACGATACTGTCCCAGCAAAGTCTGATGCGGTAGCCAAAAATGAGGACATACCTCTTGAGAATCACATTCTATGTGATCCCCCTGTTCAACCCGCTAAGACTGTTGAAACTGAGTCCTCATCTGCAGAAGAGCCGGAGAGTGTGAATTTGCTGTACACTCTAGTTAGTGATGATAAAATTTACTCAGACAAAGATTTTCCCATTAAGAATGTTAATCAATCCTTAATCTGTAAAGTCTTTGAGAATTCGACGAGTAAGTTCTTGGGAAAGGCAGGACCTAAAGTTACAGTTACACAGTGTCCTCCTATTCCAAAAGCTGAAATCCGAAAGCAATTTGGCAACAAGAAATTGCCAACAGTGCCAACACAGCAAAATCACACCAAACCCAAAGGTAAAACACCGGCTCAAGCTAACAAGAAGCCGAATCAAAAGAAGAAGAAAAATGTTAACTTTGTGAAATCGACGGGAACAGACAAAATTGAAAATTTTGAAAATCAATCTAACTTAGATTTTGTCAAGAAAGCTATTGTCGAGAAAAGAAATGAACCAAGCAGTTCAAAACCTAGTACCTCGGGTTCACAAAGTTCAACATCATCGGCTAGACGATCACATGATTCTTCGGGGTTTGTAGAACGAAGATCATGTTTTGAATGTGGAACCATTGGACATATTATTCGTAATTGTCCATATCTTCATAAACAAAAAGGAAAGGTTGATGATCCCCGTGGCAAAACTGACCGTAAGCCAACAGTTTCCACAAAACAAGATCCCCGACTTGTAAAAGAAAGGGAAAAGAAACAGAAAAGGCAACAGGTCAAGAAAATTGAAAAAGCAATTAAAACTGATGTGGTTCAAAAACAATCTGTTGTTGTAAAACCAGAAAATTCTAGAACTTCAAATCATCAAGAAGTTAAAATTTTAAAGAAAAACACTGGTGAAACCAAACAGACTTGGAAACCTAAATCGGTTACTGAATCAGGGGGACCATCACAATTCACCAACCATCAAAGACAAGAAGTTATTGTCATTGATGAAAATGGAAGACCCAAGACCACAATGGCTTGGGTCCCCATCTCCAACTAATTCATTTGAGTTCATGTGCAGGGTGCTTCAGGAGGAACTATCAGTAGTCATTGGATTGTTGATAGTGGGGCATCCAGGCACATGACGGGCGACATGAAGCTTCTCTACGACGTTAAATCTATTAGAGGAGGTTATGTTGCTTTTGCTGGAGATAAAGGTGGATATATAACGGGTGAAGGAATGATATCTAACGGGATTGTCAGCTTTGACAAGATCAATTTTGTGCAACAACTTGATCACAATCTTCTTAGTGTTTCTCAAATTTGTGACAAGAAATTTTCAGTACACTTTGATGCTAATGGATGTTATGTGCTGAAACCCGGCTTCAAAATTCCAAAAGAATGGATTCTCTTGTCGGCTCCAAGGATAAATGATCTGTACGTCCTTGACATGAGCCAAGCTATTACAACGTCTGCACAAGCAACTTGTTTCGTTTCTAAAGCCACAGAAAAAGACACTATCTCTTGGCACAGACGAATGGGTCACATTCACTTACGCAAAATGAATCATTTGGTTTCAAATGAATTGGTGAATGGTGTTCCCCTCAAAAATTTCCATCTTCAAGACGTCTGTGTTTCGTGCCAGAAAGGAAAACAAACAAAGAAGAAGCACCCTACAAAGAAGATCAACACAGTGGCAGTTCCTCTTGAACGTTTGCACATGGATTTGTTCGGTCCTGTCAAGCACAAGAGTATTCGGGGTGACCAATACTGCCTAGTGGTTACTGATGATTATTCAAGATTTTCTTGGGTTGCGTTCATGGCACACAAGAGTGAAACCTTTGGCATCATCAAAAACTTGATCATTCAGATTGAGAATTTGTATAAGTTGAAGGTTAGGCGGATACGTAGCGACAATGGTACTGAATTTAAAAATCATTCCATGACGGAGTTCTGCACTTCAAAAGGTATTCTTCATGAGTTTAGTGCAGCTTATACTCCTCAACAGAATGGTGTCGCTGAACGTAAGAACCGCACATTGATCGAGACTGCTAGGACAATGTTGGTAGAGTCACAGTTACCCATTCCATTCTGGACTGAAGCTGTGGCCTCTGCATGTTACACATTGAACAGAGTCCTTACAGTCAAAAGACACAACAAGACCTGCTTTGAGCTTCTTCAAAAACGGAAACCAGATTTGTCTTATCTAGAACCGTTTGGAGCTCCATGCACGATCATCGATCCTAATGGAAAGTTTGGGGCAAGAGCAATTGATGGATACTTTCTTGGGTATGCCACCCCTAACTTACGAGTCTGGAATCTAGAGACTAAAAGGGTCGAGGAATGGTCTGAGGTCAGAGTACAAAGGCACACCTTGCCAGTCAAAAATCCGGGTCAACCTTGGATGTTTGAGTACGATGACTTTTTCAATTCGATCAATGTTGAAGCCGTTGAAGAAAATGCTGCGGCTAGGATGTTTTTCGAGAGTGACAATGCAACAGTTTCACCGGTGGTTCGTCCAATTCTTGTTAATCAAGAACCATCTTCTTCGGTGAACAATAATACTCTCAATAATGAGGATTTTCATGATGCAAACGAATTGAACGAATCTTCAGAGGATGATGAATTTCTAGATGCAGATCAAGAAGCTCCTACAACAGCAGTTCATGGTACTTCAGAGGGTACTCCTCCAGTGGATACACATAGAACAGCTGAGACTACTGCATCATCTTCTTCGTCAATTCCGGGTCTTGAATTGGTTGTTGATCTTAATCTTAACAACCTGGGTATAAATGTTCCAGTTCCAGATAATCCAGAAACAAGGATTCATAATACCCATCCTCAACAAAACATCATTGGAAATGTGCAAAGTGGCGTACAAACAAGAAACATGTTGCGAAACAACAACAATGCAGGGTTGTATGCAGCTATTCGAGAATCCGGGCAACAAAACGACTGGTCCTTCGCGTGTTATGTCTCACAGGAAGAACCAAGAACGTGGAAAGAAGCCTTGAAAGATAACGCTTGGGTTGAAGCAATGCAGGAAGAACTGCAACAATTCCAGAAGCTGGGTGTCTGGAAACTAGTAGAGAAACCTGCTGGATACAAGAAGATTGGTACCCGTTGGGTTTTCAAATGCAAAAAGGATGACCGCGGAGTTGTTATCCGAAACAAAGCTCGTTTAGTCGTTCAAGGTTTTCGTCAGATTGAAGGGATCGACTACAACGAAGTCTATGCACCAGTGGCACGTCTCGAAGCAATTCGAATCTTTCTAGCCTATGCGTCCTTCAAAGGATTCAAGGTTTATCAGATGGACGTGAAAAGTGCATTTTTACACGGTGTGGTTGAAGAAGAGGTATACGTCGAACAGCCTCCAGGTTTTGAAGATCCTATCCATCCCGATCGGGTTTGGTTGCTCAACAAAGCTCTCTATGGTCTACATCAAGCACCGCGAGCTTGGTATGCAACCTTATCTCACTATCTGCTGGAGAACGGTTTTCGTAGAGGTCTTATCGACTGTACTCTTTTCATCAAAGAACAAGATGGAGATCTTCTTCTGGTACAGGTATACGTTGATGACATTATTTTTGGTTCTACTAATGATGTCTTGTGTAGGGAATTCGAGCGCATTATGCAGGATAAATTCGAGATGAGTGCTATGGGGGAAATGACTTTCTTCTTGGGCCTACAAGTACAACAAACGGAGTCTGGGATATTCATCCATCAGACTAAATATGTTGGTGACATCTTGAGCCGGTTCCAGATGTCTGATGCAACGCCCATTGGTACCCCATTGCCAACTAATCACGGAATTACTCCAGACTTGAAGGGAGAAGCTGTTAGCCCTTCTATCTATCGCGCCATGATCGGATCTCTCATGTACCTCACAGCATCAAGGCCAGACATAATGTACCCGACGTGCCTGCTTGCCAGATATCAAGTTAATCCGAAGGCCTCACATCTTGCTGCTGTTAAAAGGATTTTTCGTTATTTGAAGGCGTACCCTGGCACCGGTCTGTGGTACCCTAGGGATAATAACTTTGAATTGGTAGCTTTTAGTGATTCTGATTTTGGCGGATGCAAAATCGACGGCAAATCCACAACGGCTGGATGTCAGTTCTTAGGAAATCGCCTAGTCACATGGCAGTGCAAGAAGCAGACGTGTGTAGCTACATCAACATGCGAAGCTGAATACATTGCTGCCTCAAGTTGTTGCTCCCAAGTTCTTTGGATTCAACAACAGATGCGAGACTACGGTTTTGAATTCCTAACTACTCCTATTTACGTTGATAATTCTGCTGCTTTAGATATCACTAGAAATCCTGTGCAGCATTCAAAGACCAAACACATCGAAATCAAATATCACTTCATACGTGATTGCTTTGAGAAAAGGCTAATCGATGTTGTTAAGGTCCACACCGATGACCAACGTGCCGACTTATTTACCAAAGCTTTTGACAAATCTAGATTTGACTTCTTATTATTGGTAAACGGCATTAAGGTCAAGCAAGAGTAAACCAACATCGGAAAATCACTTTTTGTAAATATCTTTGTGTGTTTTTAAATTTATCTTAGTTTATTGATTTTAGGGGGAGTAAATCCAAAAATCAGAAAATCCAAAAACATCGAAAAATTTCAAAAACACAAAAACAATAGAAAAACAAAAATGAGTTTCCTGGCGAGCAAAAGAGAAAATGATAGTACATCAGTGGTCTATCCAAACCTCTTTAAACCTTAAATGAAAAACGATAAGCAGCTCTATATAAGATGTATCGGTAGGCTCACAATCATTTTAAAGTGTGCAGGGTGATATAAATCTTAATCGACTGAAGATCAGGTGGGAACCATTCATTGGCATATGGTCTTAGTACCGAAATTTCGTTTGATATATTGCCGAGGTTCTGAGATATTTGGTCTTTATGCTGCTTATCATCTGGGTATCATGGTTGTATCTTTTACCGAAAAATAACGGGGACGCAAGTCTAGATCTTCCATGATACTATACATACGTGTACATATTACATACTGCATTCGACCTCAATAAGTGATAAACAATCACATGTCCAATTCAAATAAGTGATAAAAATATCACATTTATCCGGGTGTCAAGTTCGTCTCTCTGCTGTACGGAAGTACTGACCTGTTCACGGACTTGCACCTGTGCCCTCATGCATATGAAAATCAAGTTCCTCATCAATAAGTGATTATATCACATAGGGCTTGTTTTCAAATCAAAATAAGTGAGTATCTCACATTTTATACGGTCAAACAGATGATAATCGGTATACTCACCGGTAAGATGAACTCTCGTGCATACCTTGATACGGGAATGTGTCGTGATGTGGATGAACACCGGTCGGTAAGTATAAATCATATCTTAACGTATCCTCTAAACATGATTACATCTGATAAGTTGAGCTTAAGTGGACAACAATACCGATAATTGTTATAGGATGCTTATCTTAATGTTAACTAACTGAACAACAAGAGTGTTTTGGCATGACCGTACACTGATATGATTCTCTTACCCTCGAAACTCACAAAAAGAATGTCTGTATATATTTATGTACTGCTTAATTTCTATTATTTCTTTTAAACAGTTTCGTCGTTTGGTGCATATCAGCACGACATTAGCGGTGATGTCGTTTGATAACACTCAAAGGATTTTAACTTGTTGTCTTTTAATCTCAAAAATACCAAAAAGATTTTAGGTGTGTTTTAATATAAACTTTATAAAAGCCAAAAAGATTTTATTTCTGCTTTATTTTCGATCGTACGATGTTGGAGCTCAAGTCTTCGTTGCCTGAAACCTGAACGAAAACCTAACTGACTAAATCTTCATAAACGGTCAAAAATTTGCATGTTTGAAAGTTAAAAACTAAAGTTGACAAATTTAAACTTTCAAACTGTCGGACGGTGTTTGATTGTGACATGGTCATTCGTGTGTCATTTGTTTATACTATATTCCAAGCAGTTGTTCTCATTATGCGTTTAGATTTCTTGCATGTGCAGATTCTAAAGGCTAGGAGAACATGGTCGATGACAAGCATTGGAATGAAGACACGACGAGAAGGCGCTCAAAAGATGAAGATGATCGAGTTGCCGCTGGCCATCATCAACACCACAAGGATCCCACTTCATAAAGATAAAGTCTTTTCACGAGCATAACTCAAGGGGGAGCTTATGTTAAGGGGGAGTTTGTTAACACACTTCCTACATGATACGGGTAGTTTGTTGATACACTCTCTGCTTTCAAGACGTGAAGACTTTGAAGATCCTCCGACATTGAAGACTTGAAAGGACATCAGAGTTTTGATAACTCGAAGACCAAAGACCGTCGAAGTTCAAGACGAGTCTACAACCATAGAAGATAAAGACAAAGCTACAGCCAAGGGGGAGTTTGTTGGTGCACTTGTGTCTGTACTTTGTCTGTATTTCGGTCACAATGTAAACGATGTCCTTGTAAGTCATGTAAGTTGACCAAGTCAACCGTCCTCCTGGTTTGACTCAGTCAACAGTAAGTAAACTTGTAGAAAGTTGTCTGGCTCGAAGGATGAGTGATCGAAGGATAATGTAGATCCTTCGATCACCTCGAAAGATATGCTTCGACTGATGGTCCTCGAAGGATGATCCTTCGAGGTCCCTGCTTATCCTTCGAAAGCATTGTATCCGAAAGATGATCCTTCGGACCATCTATCGAATACTTCGAGAAGACCTGCTGTGTTTGGGTATATATACCCATGCATGTGTTGAGTTTCAATAGACAGACACACAGACAGAAAGATACCGAGAGATAGGTTGAGAGCATTCTGTCCAAAACTCACACACACACTTAGAGAGTTTATAGAACATTTCTGTAAACATTGAGCTTGTAACCGAACCCTCATTGCATTAATACAAGTTGTGTTAATCGGTGAACTTGTGTGTTTGTTTCTCTACTTGCTACTAACTCGGTTTGCTTGCTAGCTTGGATTCCGCACTCGCTAGCAGGTTTGTATAACAAGGTTTAGGTTCGTAATCCTCCGCGAAAAGGGACCTACAAAAACCAAAGTAAACGTTCAGCGGAAGCATAATGTAAATTGTTAATCAACTGTTTCAAAACAAGTGTTCAAAACCAACGAAACAAATATCCAAGAGTCTCGACCCATGACCACTCCAGCACTCCCAGATAACAAGTCCATAATCAAGAATCTAACGACCTGCAAGCATGCAGACAAGTGTGTCAGACGACGCTGGTGAGTTCAATGTTTGTTAACACGTTTTAGTTACCAGATATGAGTATAAAACATTTCAGAGATTAGATGTTGTTGTTAACTCGATTACCGCAGATGGCTCCAGATTATTTGCCCAAACCCCAATGCTCTATCACACATTGGTCAAGTGGTTAAGGTAATTAGTTCACGACCGTCCTCCCCGGTACAGTGTGAGGGTGCCAAACCTAATAGTGCTATCAACTAATAACCCCGTTGCCTCCCCGGCAACCAATCGGTATATGATGGGACTTAATGATAGAAATGAGTGTAATAACCAACATCCCAATAACCCGACGTTCCTCCCCAGAACGATTACCAGATTCCCTCCCCGGGACGCATGCTTGGAAAAAGAGCAGTGAACTCACCTTGGTTTGTTCGGTTTGCTAAGTTACCCGTTTCGAAGTTAATCAACCGACCCTACCGTGGTTACCAATGATTATCAGTTTCACAATTAAACAAGTCATTATTTTCACATAGATTGCATTTCTCACAAGATCACAGTATATCAGGTAGCCAATACACCATTCTAATGCAAGTTCACATCTCATGTGATTGTCTCATGTAACACACAACATAACAGGTAGGTTTGTTATACCAACTAATCGAGCCAAGTTTCTTATTATCATTGACATGTAACATGGATAGTGTACACACACAAGTATCTATCATCATTAACATCACAGGCACCTACTGTTCAATTCAGTGACTTACACAGCGAAACACCCCTTGTGATGAAAGATCATCTTTCATCGAGATGCTTGTCGACGAAGGATCCTATGTTTCGTCGGAATACCTGTCGACGAACAACCCATGTTTCGTCAATATGTGATGTGATGAAAAACTATATGTTTCGTCGAGCAAACAGTTACAGATCCAATGGTTACAATTCGACATGTTCTAGAACCCTAATCATCATCACCAGTTACATCATAATCATCGATCAATCATCCAGTTCCCAATTATCATCAACATGCAACAAGGGCCTTAACAATTCGCATACTCGTATGATCATTATTATCATAACAGTCATTCAATTAATACCTACTTATCATTCTAACCAAACAGTAGTCATGAGGACATACAAGAACCCTCAAGACTCCATCAAACTACCCTAACTACGTAATACGGTTAATGAACGATGAACATTATGCACACAAGATCCAACGTATTCATACATAATCATTACAACACAAATCCACGTATCGAATATAGATCCAATGAACAAAACAAAACACTAACCTTGATACAAGATAAAACAACAGTAGCTAGGGTAATTAGACCAAGAAGATGATGCTTCAAGAGGGTTTGCTGCCGTTGTTAGGTTTAGAGGGAGTCTAGGGTTTGTAATGTGTCAGTTACGTGGTATAATAGGACCCTCTATGCAATATATACTCAAGTCAGTGGATTGGGCCTCTCCTGGGCTTCGATGACAACTAGGCCGGTGAAAAACCCAATGGCGACGAAATCCATGTTTCGTCGAACAAGCCAATGACGAAATACTTCATGTTTCGTCGGACAATTTTTCGTCGAGCAGTGTTGTGAAAAGAGTTTTTGTCATTAAAGGTTTTTATTAAATAAACAATCATTAAACTACCAAAAGCATTCCAACATAACACACATAATACCATGTACAACGAAATATAAGACAGGTGACGTGTAAGGGAAAGGTTTTGAAATCTCGGGTTGTCACATCATCCCCAACTTGAAAGAAATTTTGTCCCGAAATTTGATAAGCAAACCAAAACATTGTTAGATCAGGATGACTGTGGATTTTCTCCAGGTGCGACATCATCCCCAACTTGAATGGGAATTTCGTCACAAAATTCACTAGTTGCATTAGATTTTGATTTGTTAGCTGGGAATAAGTGAGGGTATTTGAGCTTCATCTGATCCTCACGTTCCCATGTGAACTCCGGTCCACGTTTTGAGTTCCAACGAACCCTCACGATCGGAATTCGACTATGTTTACGGACCTTGACTTCCCGATCCATAATTTCAATTGATTCTTCGATAAACTGCAACCTGTCGTCAATTTTTAATTCTTGAAGCGGTACCACAAGCGTTTCGTCAAACAAACACTTCTTCAGTTGCGACACATGGACAACATCATGAACGTTACCCAACTCGACAGGTAACTCTAACTTGTAGGCCACTTTACCAACTTGTTCCAGAATTTTGAATGGGCCGACATAACGAGGATTAAGCTTGCCGCATTTTCCAAAACGCACTACACCCTTCCAGGGTGAGACTTTCAACATAACACGATCACCAACTGCGAACTTCAAAGGTTTCCTACGCTTATCAGCGTAGCTTTTCTGACGGTCGCGCGCTGCCGCCATACGATTCCTGATCTGAACGATTTTCTCTGAAGTTTCAAGTACGAGTTCTGGACCTGTGATATGGCTGTCACCCACTTCAGCCCAACAAAGAGGTGAACGACATTTTCGTCCGTACAACGCTTCGAATGGAGCTGCCTGGATACTGGTATGGTAGCTATTGTTGTAAGAAAACTCTATCAAAGGCAAATGTTTCTCCCAACCCTTGCCAAAATCAATCACGCACGCTCGTAACATGTTCTCAAGTGTTTGGATGGTTCGCTCACTTTGACTATCCGTCTGTGGGTGATAAGCAGTGCTCATGTCGAGAAGCGAGCCGAACGATTTGTGCATTGACTGCCACAAATCCGAAATGAAATGCGGGTCACGATTAGAGATAATAGAAGTCAGCACCCCGTGCCTAGAAACCACCTCCTTGAGGTAAGCAACAGCTAATTGTGAGAACTTATCCGTTTCCTTGATTGCAAGAAAATGCGCTGACTTCGTGAGACGATCAATGATCACCCAAATGGTATCGTTTCCGTTTTGTGTTCTAGGTAGCCCAGTGACAAAATCCATGGCAATTTGCTCCCATTTCCACATGGGTATCTCTGGTTGCTGAAGTAAGCCTGAGGGTTTCTGATATTCTACCTTGACTTTCGAGCAGGTCAAACACTTACTCACATAAGTCGCGATGTGAGCTTTCATCTTCGGCCACCAATACATGACTTTGAGATCCTGATACATCTTATCCGAACCTGGGTGAACAGAGTATCAAGACTTGTGTGCTTCGTCCATCACAAGCTCTCTAAGGTTACCAAACAAAGGAATCCACACACGCTCCATGAAGTAGAGGATACCATCTGATCTCTCTACAAGTCGTTTTTCCATGCCTCTTAAGTACTCTGCTTCAATGTTTTCCTCTTTTAACGCTTCGCTTTGTGCAGAACGGATTCAGTCAGGCAAGTTAGAAAGGATGGTGAGCTGCAAGGCGCGAACACATTTAGGTTTCGATTCCTTTCGACTGAGGGCATCAGCTACCACGTTACCCTTACCCGGATGATACTTGATGGCACAATCATAGTCGTTTAAAAGTTCTACCCAGCGACGCTGTCGCATATTCAATTCATTCTGGTCGAAAATATGCTGAAGGCTCCTGTGATCGGTGTAGATAGTGCATTTGGTACCGTACAGATAATGCCTCCAGATTTTAAACGCGAAAACCACGGCCCCCAACTCTAAGTCGTGAGTCGTGTAATTCTTCTCATGTACCTTTAACTGTCGAGAGGCGTAAGCTATCACCTTCTCGCGTTGCATCAACACGCAACCGAGACCCTGAATAGAACGTCACAATAAACCACAAAATCAATAGTACCTTCAGGTAGAGACAAAATCGGTGCACTGCAGAGTTTTTGTTTCAACAGCTAGAAAGTGTTGGTGCATACGTCTGTCGACTTCATCTTGTATCGAGTCTTGTATGTATGTAGATAGATCAGGGTACGTAGTTCAAGAAAAATGTCAAATAAATGTTGTAGGGGTATTTCGCACGAAATGACTATATGTCGTTTCGCACGAAATCAACAAGCCATTTCGCACGAAATGACTGTTTCGCATTAAACTGATTTCGTGTGAGCTTGTTCGTGCGAAATCACCAAGCCTATAAATACTAGGTATGCCTTGTCATTTGTAACTTTTCCGGTTTCAGTACCGAACTGCTGCCGAAGTGTCAACTCGCTGTAAAACGTTGTTATATCAATCAAAAGACAGTTTAAAGTGAATTGCAAGCTGAATCACCTTGATCACGTTTGTTTCTGCCTCTCGTATTGAGCAACAACTCTTCTGAACGACTCGTTTGTGTCAGAAAACGATCCTACAAGTGGTATCAGAGCTCAGGAGGAAGAGTTCATACCGATTCAGCTCAAAATTCTGATTTCTACACCTTCTTTTTCAAAATTAACAAGTTTTTACGGTTAAAATGGCCTGATTTTCTAACATTATACGCGCAATACTGTTTTAACAAAGCCTTGAAAGTTTCAGACTTAAAATCGGACTAAAACCTGATCAATTTTGACAAAAACAGTTCGAGATGATGACATCAGCAGCATTTCGTACGAAATAAGGGTTTCATTTCGCACGAAATAGCATATTCAGAGTCTTTTCGCACGAAATCACTTAGATTCATTCATTTCGCACGAAATCAACAGTGTATTTCGTACGAAATCAGTTATTTCGCACCAAGTTGGTATTTCGTTTGACCATTTCGCATGAAACCAACCCATTTCATACGAAATCAACTCATTTCGTTCCAGATTGTCATTTCGTTTGACTGTTCCGCACGAAATCAGTATTTCTTTTGAAAGAGCTATTTCGTTTGAAAAGGTTATTTCGCACCAAAGGTCATTCCGTTTGGAAATTGTCTATTTCGTTTGAACAGTCAAAGTTTGTGAAATTTTGAAACCGAATCATGGAAGAAGAATTTTACAACGCCTTTGCTACTCCGATTAGTATTGCTCAACACACAATGTTAGAAAATGAAACGGGCACCATGCAAAAACCGCAAAAGCTCATGAATATCGAGGAGTATAAAGGTTGGGAGGAGAGATTCGAAAACTGGGTTCAAGCAAATTATTTGGATGCTTGGGAATGTGTTGAAACAAAGTATGTTAGACCGGTGAATGACGATGAAGAGATTATTGCAATTAAAGATCTTAGTGCTGAAGAGAAAAAGAAATACAAAGATGAAAAGATGATGACTAGTTTATTGCATCAAGCTGTTAAGGAAGATATCTTGGTTTTATTGCAACACAATGGAACTGCATATTCCATTTGGAAAGCTTTAAAATCAAAGTTTGTTGGAAGTAAAGAAATGATCAAGAACAAAAAATCACTTCTAAAGAAAGAGTTCGATCTATTTCGTGGTTTAAGAGCTGAAAGCACTAAGCAGATCATTGAAAGATATTGTAATTTGTTAGTTAACATGAAGAGGGTAAGTATCACAAAGGACAATGAAGAATTGATTGAGAAGCTGGCTGATGCGTTGCCACATGAAACTTAGGGAACATATTTGATGATGTTGAAAAATAAGAAAGATTTTGGCAATTTGACACTAAGTAAGTTCATTGAGAAACTTGAAGCTCAAGAGATGGAACAACGGAAGATATCAAGAATGAAGGATTTTGATGGTGAACAAGATATTGGTCTTTATTACAAAGGAGGTATCAATGATAAGACCAACATGTCACCAAAGGTTGAGACTGCATTCAATCCTAAGAGTTCGTCTGAAGGGTCATCTAAAGGATCAAACAGCAAAACAGGATTTTCATCATATCCATCATTTGATCCAAACTTGTCAACAACAAAGAAGGGCAAAGTTATTCAATGCAACATTGCATTAAACCTTGAAAATGATCAGAATTATTCAAAAGAAGTTGCAAAAAGTCACATGTCTTTGTTAGTGACTGTTTTAGAGTCATATGGAAGTTTAGTTGCAAGAAGGATCGGGAATCCAATGCTGACAAAAGAGAATTACAATCAAATTAATGCTGAGGAGATGGAATTGATGGATATAAAGTGGTGTATGGCGAGTGTGCAAAGAAGAGCTGAGAAATTCAAACAGATCACAGGAAGAGATGACTTCCGTGATGCTAATGTTTCTACTTTAGGATTTGATAAATCTAAAGTTACTTGTTTTCGTTGCAGGGAAAAAGGACACTTCAAGAGAGAGTGCACGAACCGGAAAGCAAGTGGAGCTCAAAATCCGTTCAACAACAATGACAATTGCACATGCTAAGAAGGCGCTCGAAGAGTCATCGAAGAAAGCATATTTGATGAACAAGTTGATAGATCAAGATGATGAAAAATTACCAGAAGGTTTTAGCTGGGAAAATTTTAGCTGGGATAACTATTGTCCGGATAAAGATATGTTAAAAGCACAAGCTTTTGTTGCTCGAGTTGTTGAAGACAGTGATAATGATGATGATGATTATTATGCAAAAAGAATGGAAGAGCACTTAAGAATGATGGAGGAGAGTGATAGTGATGATGTAAAAGTTCGAAAGAAAAAGAATAAAGTTAAAAAACAAGTCAGCAGTGATGATGAAGAAGTGCGTGTAATAAAGAAAAAGGTAAAAGAAGTTCCAGCTTTCAAAGTTGAAGCAGCAGCTGATGCACAAAAGATTCCTGTGAAATGTGAAAATTGTGAAGCAGTGAAGAAGCAAAACAGTACTTTGATTCATAACATGAACAGATTGAAAGAATCGTATGATGTTCTAAACAAAGCAATGAATCAGTACAATCAATCAAGCAGTGAACAAGCAACAGCAATGAAGACACTTCAAGGAGCTTTCATGACAAGGCAGAAAGTCGTCAACAATTACATTGAGAAGTGTGCTGTGCTGGAACAGAAACTGGAAACTCAAAGAATTGAAACAGAAAGAGTTAATAGGTTGTTAAAAAATTACGCATGTACTTCTTATGTTATTGACAGGATTTATCCAACCGTTGAAGGCATGAAGGCTTTTGAAGAAGAAATTTCTGAAGTAAAGAAGATAGACACAAAAGAAAAGACTGAAAAGAAGAATTCTGGTAAGAAACAAAGTGTCAGTTACAACAAGTGTCCACCCCCGCTTGAAAATGGATATTCTCCATGAAATCCAAATTCAGAAAGAGTAAAAAAGGCAACAAATTTACAGTGGGAGTCTGAGTCTTCAGAAAATTTGCCAGACAATATTGATGTTACTTTCACATCATCCGACACTGATCATGAGTCCGAGTTAATAAAGAAAGTGGTCGATCAGGTGTTAGATAAATATGAAACGGAGGAGTCAAAGTCGGAGTCAAAATCAGAGTCAAAGTCTGAATCCGACACGTCAAGTTCAAAAGTCAAACAGAGAAAAAGAGTATATAATAAAGAATTTATGTTATCAAAATCTAATTTGAATGATGAAAAGTTCAAAGTTGCATATACTTTGAAAGATTCGGACAAATTATATTCTGATGAGGAGTTTCCAATAAGAGGTGTCAAAACTTAAATGATTAAAAAGGTTTTCAAATTAACAGAAATTAATATTTCTGAAATAAAAGATGTAAATCTTTCTGAAAAACCTAAAAAATACACCTCAAGAGTTCAACAAAGAGAAAACAAGAAAAAGGGTTACAGTTCTGGTTCAGGTTATCGAAAGAAATCAAACCATAACGGTAATTTCAAAAAGAAAGGTCTTGGATTTATTCCACCAGAAAATCATAAAAATGAAAAAATTTATAAACCAAAAACTGTATTTGTTTCAGGAGCAAGCTCGGAAGAAGAGGAGAAGAGTTCATTCTGGAAGCAGAAAAACACAGAATTCCTTGCGAAGAAGCAAGAAGAAATGAAAAATGGAGCTGTTCAGAAGAAAGAGACCAGAATCAGTTTTCAATGCAAAACAGTCGGGCATATTGCCAGGAATTGTCCAGCAATCTAATCAAAACAGGGAGTGTCACTTAAAATGAAAGAAAAGATGGTTGAAAGTAAACTACCAACTAAACCTTTTATAGTTTTCAAAAACTCAAAATTTAAGGTTGGTGAATGTTCAAAAAGGTTTTACAAAAGAAAAGCAAATCTTGACAATCAAAAATGGGTTGTTAAGAAATCTGATGATAGTTCTAGCAATGATTCTGATTCATCAAAATCAGAGGAGCTATTTTTGGGCGATGAATCTGATTCCACAAAGTCAGAGGAGCCACAAGTTGAACCAAAAGTTGAAAAATCTGTTCCACCAATGGATGATTCAAATTTTCCACCATTGAGGGCTGAAAATTTTAAACAAAAAGTTGCTAAAGTTGAGATTTCAAATCAATTATTTTCTGAAAAGAAAGAATTTGATGTTGAAAAAGCCTTTAACCCCAAGGTGAAACATATTTTTGGAAAAATGATTGATGGGAAAGTCAAAGGGGTAAAGGAATATTATGAGAAGAAGATGAAAGGAAAGAAATCGAGTGTTAGTAACTTGGAAACTCCCAAGGACTGTCAGGCTTGGGAGGATCTCTTTAACTGAAAAACCTGACTTGCCGGAACTCCCAGGTTGGTAATTGGGGAGTAGGAATCGGCATCTTTCTTGAGAAATTCACAACTGTGAAATTTCGATCTATATGTGGTATTTTCTTGATATTGTCATATCTTATTTTTACAAGTGGTTGACAAGAGGTTGGTTCCTACAAGTGGTTAATCAAGGTCGTTAATTTGAATTTGATTTAACTATTATTCAAAGTGGTTGTGAAGTAAAACAAAGTGATGAAATAATCCCCAACCTATAAGTGGTAAAATCAACAAAACTTATTTTCCAGAAAAACCATTTTGATTAAAACAAACTTAAGTGTTTTGAAATCATAATGGGAAAATAGTTTGTTGTAAGGGGGAGTTCTGATTGTTTATGCCAAGTGGATGGCGAATTGAAGCAATTCACAACAGTTGTCACTTTATTTGTACAGTTTGTTTTCAAATTTTCTCAGAAAATCAAAATTGAAACATATTTTGATTTTTGGGGGAGTAAAAATTTTAGAAATTTCGAAAATTTGAAAAATCCAAAAACATGATAAATTCCAAAATGTCAAAAACATCGAAAAATGAAAAAGAGTTTAGTGTGGAAAAGAGGAAATGATAGTACATCAGTGGACTATCACAACACGCTAAAGAATTGTAAAGTCAAAATTGTGATAAACGATCTCACTGAGGATGTGTCAGTAGGTTTTTACACACTCAGTAGATTGTTTTCGAGATATAAACCTAAATTCAAATACTTACTTATCTCGTGGGGAACATCTCTTGGATATATGGGTAACCCCCGAAATCTTGTGTGAAAGATTTTCTATTTCTGACATACTAGGTCTTTGTGCGTGGTGATATCTGGGGTATTATACCAGGACTTCTGATTTTGCGGGAGCAACAGCCTAGTCCTCGTATAATGCTTTGCATATGCTTTAATCTTAAAGCCAGCCCTCAGTACAAAAAATGATGAAACATTGAAAAATGCTAATCATGTGCTGTTGAAGAAAAGATCCCCAAACGGGACACACCTAAAGATGAGCCATCATCTCTCTTTACGAACGGAAGTTCTAACCTGGGCTCTCATGGTCTCGCATTACCTGTTTACAGATATCATTAGTGTACATTCACCTGTAAGACTGAATATAGAAGTCTGGATACGAGAGTATATTCTGAGGTGGGACACACGAATAAGTTTAAGTGCCTAAAATACTAATCTCGTATCTCGGAACAGTTGAACTTTGTGTGAAAATTTAAGTGGATCAGTATACTGACAATCTAAGTGAATCGTTTAGAACTTAAAGTGTTTAAAAGCTTAACGGTGTTAGTGATTTGTCTCAGAAACTGATATGATCCTCTTACACAAACTCACAAAAATATTGTATGTAAATATTTCTTTATTACATCTTGTTAAAAACAAAATTCAAAAAGATTTTTAGTGTGTTTTAGCATAAAGTTTTGAAAATTCAAAAAGATTTTATTTCATATTATTTTCGACAACTAATGTTGAAAAGCTGATTTTCAAAATTCCAAGTGCTAAACATGATGAACAAAAGGTTTGGGAGAATTTGTTTGAGATGAAAATTGTTTGAAAAGAAAATGTTATTTCTACAAGTGGTTCGTCAGAGATTCACATTGTAAAATCATTTGTTGATTAACATCTGCATGTGATATATAAATTTGTCAAATTTTAAATTTGTGAAATTTATTGTGAGGTAGAGAATGTGCAGGTTAGCCAGGTTTTCGATTCCTGATGAGTTTGTGATTAGAAAGAGCTAGGTTTCGATTCCTAAGCAGAGTGTGTGCCAGGTCATGATCCTGATCCCAGCTTATTGATAGGGGGAGTCTGAAGTTGTAAAGAGCCAGGTTATGATCCTGGTGCTGATGATGCTGATAAACTTAAGGAATCAAGAGATCTGATCAAGAGAATTAGAGTAAGGTAAGAGCCAGGTCGAGATCTTGGAGATGAAAGAAGACATAGATTGAGGTTGATTACATTGTCAAATACTTCGGGAGAGTTCGAGATGACTGATAAAGACTGAAGATTGAATACTCGACACTGAAGACTTCGTCAACATCTGAGGGGGAGTCTGTTGGTGCATACGTCTGTCGACTTCGTCTTGTATCGAGTCTTGTATGTATGTAGATAGATCAGGGCACGTAGTTCAAGAAAAATGTCAAATATATATTGTAGGGGTATTTCGCACGAAATGACTATATGTCATTTCGCACAAAATCAACAAGTCATTTCGCACGAAATGACTGTTTCGCATGAAACTGATTTCGTGTGAGCTTGTTCATGCGAAATCACCAAGCCTATAAATACTAGGTGTGCCTTGTCATTTGTAACTTTTCCGGTTTCAGTACCGAACTGCTGTCAAAGTGTCAACTCGCTGTAAAACGTTGTTATATCAATCAAAAGACAGTTTAAAGTGAATTGCAAGCTGAATCACCTTGATACATTTGTTTCCGCCTCTCGTATTGAGCAAAAACTCTTCTGAATGACTCGTTTGGGTCAGAAAACGATCCTACAGAAAGCATCTTCTTGTTTCGTTCCCCAAAAGTATACAACGCCTTTCTGTGTTAACGATGTAAGAGGTTGAGCAAGAAATTGTCGCACCTCTGAAGGAGTCTTTGGTTCCGCCCAATTCCTGATAGCATCAATCTTAGCAGGATCCACGTGTATCCCTGATTCATTCACAATGTGGCCAAGGAAGTGTACCTCTCGAATCCAGAAGTCACACTTAGAAAATTTTGCGTAGAGCTGCTCCTTCCTCAGAATCTCCAAGATAAGTCGTAAGTGCCGCTCGTGATCTTCCTTGCTCTTTGAGTAGATCAGAATGTTGTCAATGAACACGATAACAAAATCGTCAAGATACAGCTTGCATACACGGTTCATGAGGTCCATGAAGACCGCTGGTGCGTTCGTCAACCCAAACGGCATAACCAGAAACTCATAATGTCCATATCGAGTTCGAAAAGTTGTTTTTGGTACATCCTCCTCTCGGACTCTCATCTGATGATAGCCAGATCTTAAATCGATCATCGAGTAAAAACTTGACCCTTGCAACTGGTCAAATAAGTCGTCGATACGTGGCAGAGGATAACGATTCTTAACTGTCACCTTGTTGAGTTCCCGATAATCAATACACATACGAAAGGATCCATATTTCTTCTTTAAAAACAGAACTGGGGCTCCCCAAGGCGAAGAACTTGGTCGAATAAAGCCCCTGTCCAATAGCTCTTACAGTTAATTAGACAACTCCTGCAACTCTCCAAGTGCTAAACGATAAGGAGCACAAGCAATTGGAGCCGCTCCTGGTGCAAGATCGATCTGAAATTCCACTTGACGGTGAGGAGGTAAACCAGGTAATTCCTCAAGAAATACATCTGGAAATTCTCGAACAACTGGTAGGTCTTCAATCTTTCTTTCTTCTGACGGAGTATCAGTAACAAGTGCTAGAATAGCAGGATACCCCTTTCGTAGACACTTCTGCGCTTACATAGCTGAGATGATACCAACCATCGCACCACTGCGTTGCCCCTTAACTGATAGCAATTTTCAACTGGGGAGGGGAATACGTACGACCTTCTCTTTACTGAGAATTTTGGCTTGATGCCTAGACAACCAGTCCATACCAACCACTACATCAAAACTACCGAGGGTAACTAGAAGGAGGTCAATATCAAACACTTGACCCACAAGATCTAATTTACACCCAAAAATGACATGCGAAGCTTCAATCGTTTTGCCATTAGCTAATTCTACTACATGCTTTGCTTCTAAAGGTGTTGGAGCTAACCCTAATCGTTGACTGAACTCTAGGGACACATAACTCCAATCGGCACCGGAATCAAATAATACAGAAGCAAAGAGGTTGTTCAGAAAAAACGTACCAGTCACGACATTGATGTCGTTCCTAGCATCACCGGCACCAATCGTAAACACTCTTCCATGAGCACCATTGCCCCCATTGTTGCCATTGTTGTTGTTCCCAGCATTGTTGTTGTTCTGGCGGTTGTTGTTATCATTGGCATTTTGATTCAGCTGTGTCACACCCCGATTTCCACGTGTCTCACCGGTGGGCCCGGTGGGGGATTACCGTGACGATGTTGGCAACAATATAGTCAAACCACACAATTATGTAATGCACAGCGGAAGCATAAGATAAATATATAAATTTCAACCTCTGATTGTAATATCAAAATGTATTACAGGGGTTGGATATATCCACAGTGGATCGTAATTAAACATAAAGTATTGTTCCATCAGATACTGCAATCAAGCTTGCGAGACTTATCCCGACGCTAGGGAGCTAATACCAGCCAATTTACGTTTAGGTGCCTGCACTTAATCTTTTTGGGGAAAATACGTCAGTTTACACTGGTAAATACATTCAACTGACACATTTGAAAATGTTTATTAAAATTGATTTGAATGCACAAGGCACAAACTCTTT
The DNA here is from genome assembly GCF_002127325.2 of Helianthus annuus. Taxonomy (NCBI): domain Eukaryota; kingdom Viridiplantae; phylum Streptophyta; class Magnoliopsida; order Asterales; family Asteraceae; genus Helianthus; species Helianthus annuus. The sequence goes on along the minus strand of NC_035447.2, from coordinate 36,742,895 downwards.
TATAACTTGGGAAAATTCATAATAAAAATCTTGTGAACGTTTTACATGTTCTTTTATGCGTTCAGTAGCCCGGGTCGTGCCGGGTTAAAGATTTATAGACACACCACGTTGCGTAAAACCGTAGTATAAAAACCAACGGCTACGTCTTTTAATTTTAATGTCGACACTTTATACCGGGTGTACGCCTACACCGGGATGTCGATGGTCGTGGCCATTTCGTAAAATGATGCCAAGGATATCCGGGACAACGGTCATTAAACCCCCCAAAGGCTTATAAGCAACAAAACTGTTTAAATGAGCCGATCATATTTAATCAATTAACCACCTAAGCGATGGAATTATATAATGCTCAATCAAGCGGTATTAATATACCGTAACCCAAGCCCATATAGGGGAAATAAGTTAAAGTATTTACCTTTGCAAGTATAAATCCTTAATTTAGATCAAGTCACCGATAGCTTTTACTGGGGCTCCTAATCTGGAAGAAGGTTTTAATTAACCTCTTAGAATCCTAACGGGTCGTTATAATGGCCGTAGCCTAGACCGGTTGGTTCCGATATATAGATATGGTTAATTCGCGCGAAAAGGCGAAAACCGAGAATGGAGTATGATTTGGACCCAACAAGTTCAGAGACTTGTCTTATATGGGTTTATAGTTCATACTCTGGATTTTGGGGTTAAAATAATATAATTTGACCCATATCGGCTATTGCACGAAAACTAGTTTCATGAGCCGTACCGTGTGCGCAGATAGGCGAAACGGTTAACCATAAGTGTCCTACGCTTATTTCCTAAATCAATATGCCTTAAATGGGCTGTGGTATCAGTAGGATACCTTCCGTGACGCCCGTAACGAGTTTAAGTTGATATTATGCCCCGTAGGGGCTTTTCGGTCATTTTAAAGACTTTAAAAGGGCTTTTCGAGTTCTACAGGAAATCTGAGTTTCCCGAACAGCTTATAAAGCTTAAAATACTTTATTTATTATTTAAAACCAGTGGCAACTGGAATCGGGTCAAAAGACCTTGTAGAACTCCCGTTTTGGCCAAAAAGGGCATATTCGGTATTTACCGAACCGTAGCCATAACCGCAGGTTATGAGCAAGGTAAAAATTATTAAAATTCTTTAAAATTCCCAAAATATTATTTTACCACAGTGGGTAAAAGTTTTGGTGACGAAAACTTGGGTTAGATGGGCGTTATGCTAATTGCGCCGTTAATTACAAAACTTTCTTAAAAGTGCGCCTTTTAGCATAACTCTCATTCTAGACCTCGGATTGACGTGAAATTTTAAGGACATGCTTATAATTTAATAAGCAAGGTTTTGGTCCGTTCACGTGTCCGAAATACTCGTTTTAATTTTTAAAAGGCCGTTACGGTCAACTTTTAGGCGAATGACGGAATTGCGCAAAAGACTCGGATAACTTATGAACCGACCACAGAGGTTTATACCAACATGTGACCTGGTCCTAAGAGAGTCCTAAGGTATATTTATACCTCACTAAAACGGGTCAGAACTGAAGTCAAAGCAAAAGTCAAACTTTTGCGACTTTCGGCTCCGAACCGGTTCTATATGGTAAATGATCGATTCAAACGAGCGCAAACAGGTTTATATACTTATTATCATGTTTTATGATTGTCAAAACAGGTTCCATAACATATACATTACAGATTATGCATAAATCGCTAAAATAGCTTTCTGTTGACTTTTTAACCGCACGTTTGACTCGACATTTGACATAGTTAGAGTGGTGATCAGGGGGAACCATTTTAGAGGTTTATTACCCACATAAATACCAACTCATAACCACTTTTGATTCGTCATAAGACTGAACCATTATTGATTTATTGTAAAGTCAAACCGTAGTTACGACGGTTTGGTTCTTAGCCATTTACTAAGGAAACGTGAAACCACAAAGGGTTAGATCACTTACAGAGGTTGTGTTCTTGCTTATGGAGCAGAGATGAGGACTTGAGAGCACTTAGGATGATCAAAGATGTGAGTTTGAGTTGTGTGAATTGTTATGAGCTTAAGGCATGCTATTTATAGCCAATGCCAAGCAAACATTATCATTACAACACTTACAATCAGACCAGAGGTGATGGTAGGTGTCCCCTAAGTGTTATGGGTCAAGTGTAGGGTGCCCATGCCCCATTTGTTGGTTATTGATCGTTCAAGCTTCCAAAAGTCAAGAAAACATCAACATTCTGCATCTGGGCACTTTACGCGGCCCGCATGGGAGTTCCCATGCACTATAACGCGGGTCGCCTGAGTTTAATAAATCAGATGCGTAATTGAGGTGGCTCGCGGCCCGCCTCAACTTACCCCTAACCTTCACGCGGGTCGCGAGAGGTTATAATTTCAGAAACTTTAAATCTTTTGTTATGATTACAGAATCTGGCCATTAATAACGAAATCTTTCGTAATGATTTACCTGACCTTTCGGTTTTGAAGGGGTAACTTTGCGGTTTAGCCCTCGGTTATTTACCGATAGGGGCCTCGTGTTATTCACCCGCATTAATAAGTCCCCGGTTTATTTATTAATTATTCAGAAAGCCTTAACTTTCATAATTGACGCTTTTAACCCTTCTCGTACGAATTTGAGTATAACTCTTTTATTGTAGAACGGAACTTTGCGGAATTTATACAGTATATTCTAGTGAGCGTATAATACTGTTACGAAGCCTTGGGAACGTTAAAGGGTCACTCAGAGGTAATTTTAAACATGTTGACACAGTTAACCCCTGTAGTTCGTAATCTCTCACTTTCTTCCGCGTTTCGCTTCCGTTCAAATTATGATTTATTCGTTTGAAGGTACAAGCATTTATTTAGGGTTACTATACAGTATATTTACCCTTGTTGACATTTATAACCCTCGAATTTATATGCTTTCAAGGTTTGTCAAAATTAGTCCTTTATTTATTATGGATGCCACGTGTAATCAAATGACACGTGTTAACACATCATTGGACACAAAAATTCGAGGTGTTACATCCTCACCCCCTTAAAATAAATCTCGACCCGAGATTTACTTAAATAAATAGGGGTACTTTTCTTTCATTGTAGCTTCGACTTCCCACGTATATTCAGGACCTCTACGAGCATCCCATTTGACTTTTACAATCGGTACGTGCTTTCTGCGAAGCTTCTTCACCTGTCGATCTTCAATCGACAAAGGTTTTTCTATAAATTTTAAGCTCTCATCTATATGCATATCTGTGTGTGGAATCACCAACGATTCGTCGGCGAAGCACTTTTTGAGATTGCAGATGTGGAACACATTGTGAATTCCATTGAGCTCTTCAGGCAAGTTTAGTTTATAGGCAACTGATCCGACTCGTTCAATGACCTCAAAAGGTCCTATGTACCTCGGACTTAGTTTGCCTTTCTTGCCGAAACGCATCACCCCCTTCCAGGGTGATACCTTAAGTAATACTTTTTCACCCACTTCGAAGTGAAAATCCTTACGCTTTGGATCAGCGTAGCTCTTCTGCCTATCGCGGGCAGCCTTGAGACGTTCCCGGATCTGGACAATCTTGTCCGTAGTCTGGAAAACAATCTCTGGTCCCGATAATTGGACCTCTCCTACTTCCGCCCAATAAACAGGCGATCTACATTTCCTACCATATAATGCCTCAAAAGGCGCAGCCTTTATGCTGGTGTGGTAGCTATTATTGTAGGAGAATTCGATCAGGGGTAGGTTTTTATCCCAGTTACCACCTAAATCGATCGCACATGCACGAAGCATGTCTTCTAGCGTTTGGATAGTACGCTCACTTTGACCGTCCGTCTGTGGATGGTAAGCCGTACTAAAGTTTAATGCTCTTGGCATTGATTCGAATAGGTTTTACCCTTTCTTTCCTGCTCAAGGCATCGGCGACTACATTCGCCTTGCCGGGATGGTACCTGATTTCACAGTCATAATCATTCAGGGTTTCCATCCAACGGCGCTGTCTCATGTTCAACTCTTTCTGGTTGAACAGGTGCTGGAGGCTTTTGTGATCAGAATAAATCACAAATTTAATACCATAAAGGTAATGTCTCCACAACTTTAGTGCAAATACAACGGCACCCAACTCCAAATCATGGGTGGTGTAATTCTTTTCATGCACCTTTAATTGCCTTGAAGCATAGGCAATCACCTTGCCCTTTTGCATAAGCACACACCCCATGCCCGTGTGTGATGCATCGCAGTAAACTACGAATTCATCTGTACCCTCAGGTAAGGTTAACACATGTGCGTTGCTCAGCTTCTGCTTCAGTATTTCAAAGGACTCTTGCTGCTTTGGGCCCCAAATGTACTTTTCTTTCTTCTTGGTCAAAGAAGTCAAGGGCGCAGCAATCCTTGAAAAATTTTCAATAAATCTCCGGTAGTATCCTGCTAACCCCAGGAAGCTACGGATTTCGGTAGGCGTCTTTGGCTCTTGCCAGTTCATGACTGCCTCTACCTTAGCGGGATCCACTTGGATACCACGCTCGCTCACAACGTGTCCTAAAAACTGGACCTCTCGTAGCCAGAATTCACATTTCGAGAATTTGGCGTAGAGTTTCTCACGCTGTAGTAATTCGAGAATGCAACGGAGGTGCTTCTCGTGGTCAGCTTGGTTCTTGGAATAGATAAGGATATCGTCGATGAAGACTATGACGAATTTGTCTAAGTACGGCTTGCAAACGCGGTTCATGAGATCCATGAACGCAGCCGGTGCATTTGTGAGCCCAAAAGGCATCACTAGGAACTCGTAATGACCATAGCGAGTCCTAAATGCAGTCTTGTGTACATCTTCATCTCTGACCCTTAGTTGATGATAACCCGACCTTAAGTCGATCTTGGAGAAGTAGCTTGCTCCTTGCAGCTGATCGAATAGATTATCGATCCTTGGCAAAGGATATCTATTCTTTATGGTAACTTTATTCAGTTCTCTATAGTCGATGCACAACCGCATCGATCCGTCCTTCTTCTTTACAAATAGGACAGGAGCTCCCCAGGGAGATGAACTAGGTCTGATAAAACCTTTCGCCAGCAGTTCATCCAACTGGGTCCTCAGTTCTTTCATTTCCCTTGGAGCTAGCCTGTAAGGTGCTCTTGCTATCGGAGCCGCTCCAGGAATGATGTCTATTCTGAACTCCACTTGTCTATCTGGTGGCAAACCAGGTAGTTCTTCAGGAAAAACCTCGGGGTATTCAGAAATGACGGGAAGATCCTCGATCTTCGGCTTTGGTTCTTCAATTATTACCTGAGCCATGTAAATTACACAGCCTCTGTTCAAACACCTTGAAGCTTTCAGCATCGATACGTCTTCGGGCAATCCGTAATGCGTATCCCCTCGAATGGTAAGAGATTCACCACTCGGAGTCTTTAAAACTATCTGCCTTTTGCCGCAAATGATTTGGGCCTGATTACGGGATAACCAGTCCATGCCTAGCACAATGTCAAAACCCGCAAGTTTGAAAGGAAGCAGAGATAAAGGAAAAGAATGGTTCCTAATGGACATTTCACATCCTTCTAGAACAGTAGAGACGGTTTCTGTCGTGCCGTCTGCTAACTCTACTTCGTATTTCACGTCAAGGGTTTTGATAGGCATATTTAGTAGTTGGCAAAATTTTTGGTCTACAAAGGATTTATCGGCGCCAGAATCGAATAGTACTCTTGCAAATATATTATTTACGAGAAAAGTACCTGTAAGCACATTGTCGTCCTTAACCGCTTCCTTTGCATCCATGCGAAAAACTCTCGCATTTGACTTCTTAGTCTCCTCCGCCTTCTTGGCATACTTAGGGCAATTACTCTTTATGTGCCCCTTTTCGTTACAACCATAGCAGGTTGCATCCTTTATCTTTTTGCACTCCACGGTCTTGTGATCCTTGGACTTGCATAGCCCATAGGATGGAGTCTTTTGTTGCGACTGTGAACCAGACGCAAACCTACACTTCCCGGAGTGAGGTTTCTTGCAGACCTTGCAGTGAGGTCTTCCATCAGCTTGCCCCTCCTTCTTTGCCTCCGACCCTCTCTTGCCCTCACCGTTTCCACGGTGCTTTTTCCCAGACTTTCGTGAGGTATCATCCTCACGTTTTCGCTTTTCAGCCTCCTTGCTCCTTTGTGCCCTCAGACGGACAGCATCAAGTGTAAGAGACAAGGAGAGGTCAGTAACTGACCTGAAGGTCGTCGGCCTAGAGGCCTTTACGCTAGCCTTGATCGCCGGCTCTAAGCCCCCAATGAAACGGGCAATCCTTCGTGGTTCTGGTGTCACAAGATATGGCACCAGGCGTGACATAGTGTTAAAACTTGTCAGATATGCTTGACAATCCAGGTTTGTCATCACCAGTGAGACAAAATCCGCCTCAATCTTCTCAACCTCGTGCTGAGGGCAGTAGTTTTCTTTTATGAGGGCAATAAACTCCCCCCATGACATTTTGTATAAGGCAGACTTACCTGAAGCCTGCACCAGAGCTCTCCACCACGCCAGGGCCTCGCCCTTGAATGACTGGGACACAAACTTAACCACGTCCCTCTCAGCGCACCCACTGATGTCCACTATCGTGTCCATCTCGTCTAGCCAGGTGATACAGTCAACCGCACCTTTCTCCCCTGTAAATTCACGGGGCTTACATGATACAAAGTATTTGTAGGTGCAACCCTTAGCACTGGACGCATCAGTATATTCTCTATCGCGATGAACGCTGTGCTCAGTAGACGAATGCTTGTCGTCATCTTTCTTGGGTTCAGAGGGTGGTTTGGAGTGTGTCTTTGGTTTAGAGGGTGGTTTTGACACAGTTCTGCCTTGAGACTCAGTATGTTGACGATCAATAGCTGCCTGGACAGCATTGTCAATCAGAGCCTTCAGTTGTGCGCCTGTCAAATGTACTGACGCATTGTCATAGTCATCTTCATTTGTGTGGCTGTTCTCTCCATTGGGATCCGCCATTGTAACTTGAATCTATTACAGAAGATAACAAAATTTTATTTAGGAGATTATTATATAATTGTCTTTTATGACAATTCGTCAACCATGGTACAGAGACCATATTTGGTTAACTTTTTATTTCATTAAGTATTAGGATTTGAATATATCCTATTTCAACTATATAAATAGTATTGGCGGCATAAAGCCTAATCACGATGATGTTTTATAATGTTAGCCGAGATTTCAGAGAATCAAAGGCATAGAGAATTGAACCGTAGTTCTTTTATCTCTTTCGGACAGAGAGTCATAGACTACCACTGCCTTTTGTCTTTATAAGACAATTGTTATGGCCCATAGGCACTACACCTCTAATGGATGTTTTAATATGATTGGCCCGTAGGCACTACATCTCAAATGGATGTTTTTAATATGGTTGGCCCGTAGGCACTACATCTCTAATGGATGTTTTAATAGGGTTGGCCCGTAGGCACTACATCACTAATGGATGTTTTTAATAATATTGGCCCGTAGGCATTGCATCACTAATGGATGTCTTTATAATATTGGCCCGTAGGCACTACATCACTAATGGATGTTTTAATAATACTGGCCCGTAGGCACTGCATCACTAATGGATGTCTTTATAATACTGGCCCGTAGGCACTACATCACTAATGGATGTCTTTATAATACTGATCACCTTCATTGGTGATTTAACCCATGACTTATAAATCATTTAGTTGGGTTTGAAATCCTTAAAGGATTATTGCATAAGAATGACGTGCGTGATTTTAACGAATCACATCTGCCATGAATGTTAACATGCGTACAGAGGTTAACAGGGAATCAGAATCTTTTCAATTTGGTCGTACCATCTTGGTTGGATCTTAAAAGACACCAAGCTAGGTTTCACCTTTTAAGATTCTTTATTTAGGCAGATCAATATAAAAGGAATGGTTTTGATTTATGCTATACATATTAAAACAAAACTCATAACATACATTCCATAATTTCAAATACAGTTACATATTGCCCTAAACGGGTCTTTCAAATAATACATACCTTCAGAGAGGTTTTAAAATAAGTGACAAGTCCACGCAGGGACTAATACAAGATAGGTGTCCATGCAAGGACTAAAAATAAGTCCACGTAGGGACCGAAATATGATAGGTGTCCGCGCAGGGACTTATTTCAAAGTAGAAATTACAGTAGTACAACTATTAAGGGCTAATGGTCACGTTTCTTCTTTTTGCCCTTTAGTAGATTCGCCAAGCCTTTGAGAAATCCTCGGTGGCTTTTCTTCTCTTCCTCGAACTCTCTCTCCACTCGATCTAGTCGATGGAGTATTTCTTCCTGTTCAGGAGGAGAGAAACGTGGTTGTGGCGCTTGATCCGGAGCTGGAGGTCTGGGAGGTATTGGATACCCATGAGCTGAGTAGTCCGGTGGTCCCATGTTTCCATGTGCTCCGTCAGGGTAGCGCGCATTATATCTTGCCGACACCACATAGGGGTCGCGCTCATAGCCGTAGTTGTATTGTGCTTGTGACGGTTCAAACGGGTTGTAAGCCGTTGGACCCGTATAAGCAGGTATGGGTTGGTCATACCCGAATGGTGGCGAATTTCGTGCAGCTGGTGCGGAGTTCGCCTCCTGTATAGGACTTGAAGGTCCTTCTTCTTGTAGTGGCGGATAGTGGCTACTACTAGAATGTCGAGGAGTGCTGAAGTGGATACCCCCTCCTCCTCGTGTAGACATACGAGCATTTGTCCTCCTACGCCTCGGCGGATCAGGTATTACTGGTTGTGCCGGTGGCGGAGGTGGTGGCGTAACTGCCTCAAAGCGTGAATCCTCAGAGGGATCCTGTGGATGTCTCGGTGGTTGAGATGTCTGTCGAGATGGCGTGTAGTACCATTCATGTCGGTCAAACATCGCTTGGAAACTGTCAGGTCCTTGATAGGGCGTTCCATGGAAGGATGACCCATCAGAAACTTCTATCGGATGCGTGGGCGTACCACGAGCTGGTTCAGTTGGATACTCATCCTCCTCCATGGGATCTTCAGAAAAATGGTCTTGTGGCCCTAGTGGAACAAAACCTGAAGGTTCCTGTATGTAGTCAGCCGGATTAAACTGACTTATGTAGTATGGAGTAGGGTCGTCGTAATTTCGGTGCGAAACCGAACGTTGTAGAGGTATGAAGGAAGGTTGTGGGTTGTTGGGATTATTTTCTGAATCTGGCCCAAAGGAGTGCCGGTAGGATGGCGTCGAGCTGTGCGAAGTGGAATGCCTCGCTGGTTCGTAAAGATCTCTTCGTCGTTGTGGCTCTTCGCTCCGTGTCATCGAAGGATGTCTTGTACCAGATGGTCCAGCTTCGGTATCGTGATGTGTCACGATTTCTCCTCGGCCTCTTCTTCCCCTTCCTCTTCCTCGGAATATAACAGGTGGCATTTTCCTGCTCCAAAACTTATTAAAAATCAAATCGAAAATAAAGACAAAAAGGAGTAATAATCCGAATTTGTCCTAAGTTATTGTCTAGACTCAAGTATGTGCAATTGTGTCATTGAGATTAAACACACTAGGATAGTGTTTAATTCACTCAATGTTGGCTCTGATACCACCTGTCACACCCCGATTTCCACGTGTCTCACCGGTGGGCCCGGTGGGGGATTACCGTGACGATGTTGGCAACAATATAGTCAAACCACACAATTATGTAATGCACAGCGGAAGCATAAGATAAATATATAAATTTCAACCTCTGATTGTAATATCAAAATGTATTACAGGGGTTGGATATATCCACAGTGGATCGTAATTAAACATAAAGTATTGTTCCATCAGATACTGCAATCAAGCTTACGAGACTTATCCCGACGCTAGGGAGCTAATACCAGCCAATTTACGTTTAGGTACCTGCACTTAATCTTTTTGGGGAAAATACGTCAGTTTACACTGGTAAATACATTCAACTGACACATTTGAAAATGTTTATTAAAATTGATTTGAATGCACAAGGCACAAACGCTTTTATAACTTGGGAAAATTCATAATAAAAATCTTGTGAACGTTTTACATGTTCTTTTATGCGTTCAGTAGCCCGGGTCGTGCCGGGTTAAAGATTTATAGACACACCACGTTGCGTAAAACCGTAGTATAAAAACCAACGGCTACGTCTTTTAATTTTAATGTCGACACTTTATACCGGGTGTACGCCTACACCGGGATGTCGATGGTCGTGGCCATTTCGTAAAATGATGCCAAGGATATCCGGGACAACGGTCATTAAACCCCCAAAGGCTTATAAGCAACAAAACTGTTTAAATGAGCCGATCATATTTAATCAATTAACCACCTAAGCGATGGAATTATATAATGCTCAATCAAGCGGTATTAATATACCGTAACCCAAGCCCATATAGGGGAAATAAGTTAAAGTATTTACCTTTGCAAGTATAAATCCTTAATTTAGATCAAGTCACCGATAGCTTTTACTGGGGCTCCTAATCTGGAACGAAGGTTTTAATTAACCTCTTAGAATCCTAACGGGTCGTTATAATGGCCGTAGCCTAGACCGGTTGGTTCCGATATATAGATATGGTTAATTCGCGCGAAAAGGCGAAAACCGAGAATGGAGTATGATTTGGACCCAACAAGTTCAGAGACTTGTCTTATATGGGTTTATAGTTCATACTCTGGATTTTGGGGTTCAAATAATATAATTTGACCCATATCGGCTATTGCACGAAAACTAGTTTCATGAGCCGTACCGTGTGCGCAGATAGGCGAAACGGTTAACCATAAGTGTCCTACACTTATTTCCTAAGTCAATATGCCTTAAATGGGTTGTGGTATCAGTAGGATACCTTCCGTGACGCCCGTAACGAGTTTAAGTTGATATTATGCCCCGTAGGGGCTTTTCGGTCATTTTAAAGACTTTAAAAGGGCTTTTCGAGTTCTACAGGAAATCTGAGTTTCCCGAACAGCTTATAAAGCTTAAAATACTTTATTTATTATTTAAAACCAGTGGCAACTGGAATCGGGTCAAAAGACCTTGTAGAACTCCCGTTTTGGCCAAAAAGGGCATATTCGGTATTTACCGAACCGTAGCCATAACCGCAGGTTATGAGCAAGGTAAAAATTATTAAAATTCTTTAAAATTCCCAAAATATTATTTTACCACAGTGGGTAAAAGTTTTGGTGACGAAAACTTGGGTTAGATGGGCGTTATGCTAATTGCGCCGTTAATTACAAAACTTTCTTAAAAGTGCGCCTTTTAGCATAACTCTCATTCTAGACCTCGGATTGACGTGAAATTTTAAGGACATGCTTATAATTTAATAAGCAAGGTTTTGGTCCGTTCACGTGTCCGAAATACTCGTTTTAAGTTTTAAAAGGCCGTTACGGTCAACTTTTAGGCGAATGACGGAATTGCGCAAAAGACTCGGATAACTTATGAACCGACCACAGAGGTTTATACCAACATGTGACCTGGTCCTAAGAGAGTCCTAAGGTATATTTATACCTCACTAAAACGGGTCAGAACTGAAGTCAAAGCAAAAGTCAAACTTTTGCGACTTTCGGCTCCAAACCGGTTCTATATGGTAAATGATCGATTCAAACGAGCGCAAACAGGTTTATATACTTATTATTAGGGCTGTCCAAACTGCTCGACGATCGAAGATCGCTCGACGATCGCTCGAAAAATGCTCGAAAAATGCTCGTTCGATTCCCGCTCAGTTTGTAAATGAGCCGATCGGATCGGTTCGATTCAAATTCAATCCGAGCATGAGCATACCTCCGCTCGCTCGTCGATCGCTCGGTTTCGCTCGAATTATTTTTATTAGTAATTAATATATATTTTTATATTATAGATTTTATAGATTAAACACCCAAAAAAATAAATAGCCCAAAAAACTAAAAGCCCAAATAACATTCAACCCAACCCAACTTAATATTTAATATATAAATCTAGTATCTAACCCTAAATCTATTCCTAAAAGATAATTACCTAATCAGTCGTATATTCAATCGCCGCTCTCTATTCTCCCTAATCAGAGCATAAGCATCACTTTGCGATCGGTTTTACAAATTTGATCCGCTCGGATCGGATCGGTTATAATTCAATCCGAGCATGAGCATCACTTTTGCGATCGGTTTTACAAATTTGATCCGCTCGGATCGGATCGGTTGTAATTCAATCCGAGCATGAGCAGACCCTCGATCGGATCGGATCGGATCGTGAACACCCCTACTTATTATCATGTTTTATGATTGTCAAAACAGGTTCCATAACATATACATTACAGATTATGCATAAATCGCTAAAATAGCTTTCTGTTGACTTTTTAACCGCACGTTTGACTCGACATTTGACATAGTTAGAGTGGTGATCAGGGGGAACCATTTTAGAGGTTTATTACCCACATAAATACCAACTCATAACCACTTTTGATTCGTCATAAGACTGAACCATTATTGATTTATTGTAAAGTCAAACCGTAGTTACGACGGTTTGGTTCTTAGCCATTTACTAAGGAAACGTGAAACCACAAAGGGTTAGATCACTTACAGAGGTTGTGTTCTTGCTTATGGAGCAGAGATGAGGACTTGAGAGCACTTAGGATGATCAAAGATGTGAGTTTGAGTTGTGTGAATTGTTATGAGCTTAAGGCATGCTATTTATAGCCAATGCCAAGCAAACATGATCATTACAACACTTACAATCAGACCAGAGGTGATGGTAGGTGTCCCCTAAGTGTTATGGGTCAAGTGTAGGGTGCCCATGCCCCATTTGTTGGTTATTGATCGTTCAAGCTTCCAAAAGTCAAGAAAACATCAACATTCTGCATCTGGGCACTTTACGCGGCCCGCATGGGAGTTCCCATGCACTATAACGCGGGTCGCCTGAGTTTAATAAATCAGATGCGTAATTGAGGTGGCTCGCGGCCCGCCTCAACTTACCCCTAACCTTCACGCGGGTCGCGAGAGGTTATAATTTCAGAAACTTTAAATCTTTTGTTATGATTACAGAATCTGGCCATTAATAACGAAATCTTTCGTAATGATTTACCTGACCTTTCGGTTTTGAAGGGGTAACTTTGCGGTTTAGCCCTCGGTTATTTACCGATAGGGGCCTCGTGTTATTCACCCGCATTAATAAGTCCCCGGTTTATTTATTAATTATTCAGAAAGCCTTAACTTTCATAATTGACGCTTTTAACCCTTCCCGTACGAATTTTAGTATAACTCTTTTATTGTAGAAACGGAACTTTGCGGAATTTATACAGTATATTCTAGTGAGCGTATAATACTGTTACGAAGCCTTGGGAACGTTAAAGGGTCACTCAGAGGTAATTTTAAACATGTTGACACAGTTAACCCCTGTAGTTCGTAATCTCTCACTTTCTTCCGCGTTTCGCTTCTGTTCAAATTATGATTTATTCGTTTGAAGGTACAGCATTTATTTAGGGTTACTATACAGTATATTTACCCTTGTTGACATTTATAACCCTCGAATTTATATACTTTCAAGGTTTGTCAAAATTAGTCCTTTATTTATTATGGATGCCACGTGTAATCAAATGGACACGTGTTAACACATCATTGGACACAAAAATTCGAGGTGTTACATCCTCACCCCCTTAAAATAAATCTCGACCCGAGATTTACTTAAATAAATAGGGGTACTTTTCTTTCATTGTAGCTTCGACTTCCACGTATATTCAGGACCTCTACGAGCATCCCATTGACTTTTACAATCGGTACGTGCTTTCTGCGAAGCTTCTTCACCTGTCGATCTTCAATCGACAAAGGTTTTTCTATAAATTTTAAGCTCTCATCTATATGCACATCTGTGTGTGGAATCACCAACGATTCGTCGGCGAAGCACTTTTTGAGATTGCAGATGTGGAACACATTGTGAATTCCATTGAGCTCTTCAGGCAAGTTAGTTTATAGGCAACTGATCCGACTCGTTCAATGACCTCAAAAGGTCCTATGTACCTCGGACTTAGTTTGCCTTTCTTGCCGA